>NC_142884.1:54909097-55060612 GCF_051225735.1 Oryctolagus cuniculus | reverse complement strand
CCTCTTGGAGTCCATGGTAGCATACCAAGGGATTATGAAGACAAAATTAGAGTCGTGGTACATCTTTCTGAGGTGTTAGAACATTTGTAAAGCTATTTTATGTTAAAAAAAATAACATTGATACATTACAGAAGGAAAGGCAGAAATTGCCTGACATATTCTGAGAAAAACATAAGCACTCAGAGTTGTTTTAAATTCATACTTGTCTGGTTCTACCTAAGAAAGTTGCCATCTGATGTGACTGCCTAACGTGCTAGAGCTTTTCAAACATTTCTACCAAAATATTTCCATATCACGGGTTCTATCAGGCAAAGTTCCATGCTTATTTGCCTAATCTTAAATCCCCACTTTTAGCATCTTTTCTGGCAAGAGCATTACTTCAATAATCTGCATCGTTTTAGGCAAGACTTATTTTATTTAACCTCTCTGTATCTAGTCTCATCAATCAAATAGGAATCATGATGGAACCACTTCATGGGTTGGATGAGAAGATATTCTAAGTTGAGCCTTTTATATTGATTTGTTTAGAGCCAAACTTTGATAATCTTTACCAAATATGACAAATGGATTGCAAACTTATTCTCTGGCACATACTAGTATCCATTTCTAATTAATTAGTGAAAAGACAAGCTAGTATGTATCATTCTATGTGAAGACCTAGGAAGTTTTACAATGAACAAGTTTCTAGTGTATTTCTTCCTTCAGTGGCTTGTGTGGAGACAGGCATTTGGCACTGCAAATAGGATGACACTTGGGACACCCTTATCCTATATCAGAGTGAGGAGTTTGGATCATGGTTCTGCTTTGGCTTGCAGCTTGCTGCTAATGTACTCCCTGGTGATGCCTCAAGTGATTGAGTCCCTGCCACCCACACAGGAGACCTGGACTGGGCTCTGGACTCCCACCTTTGGCCTGGCCCAGACCCAGGGGTTGCAGGCATTTGGGGGAAGGAACCAGTGGTTGGGTGATCTGTCTGTCTCTTTCTTTTTCTCTATCTTTCACATACATTTTTAAAAATAGATTTATTTATTTTATTTGAAAGGTAGAGTTACAGAGAGGGAGGGAGAGACAGAGAGAGATGTCTTCCATCTACTGATTCACTCTCCAGATGGTCGCAGCTGCCAGAGCTGGGCCAATCCAAAGCCAGGGGCCAGGAGCTTCTTCCAGGTCTCACACATGGGTGCAGGGGCCCAAGGACTTGGACCATCCTTCTCTGCTTTCCCAGACGCACTAGCAGGGAGCTGGATCGGAAGTAGAGCAGCTGGGACTTGAACTGGTGCCTATATGGGATGTGGGTGCTGTAGTTGGAGGCTTAACCTATTACCCCACAGTGATGGCTCCTCACAAATATTTTTTAAAAGTGGTCTGATTTGTTCACAATTTAGGGAACACTACTTATAGGGGTTTTCATTCCTTCTAGGAACAAGGCCAGCCTGGGAATATACCACCAAATAAAGGTGTAGTGAACAAGATTCAGCCTACTTCAAGTTTGCTCATATAAATAGAATCCACAGGATACTTGTGCTTGCCTGATAGCTAATCTTTTATTATTTATATAATATTAGCGACTATATTCATCATTTATTTCCATTAGTGAAATCACACATTCACACAAGACACACCCTAATTAGAAAGAGAGGTGTACTACCAAAAAAAAAAAAAAAAAACCCTAAAAAATACAGCTTTAAATACTTACCAAAGTGAAGTTTAAGCTGTTGTGTTTCACAGTCCTCCTGCTGCTCTGGCTGCTGGTCTGTGTTTGACCCTCCCCTCTGTCCTAAATTGTGCTTGATTTCTCTTTAGAATGCAGGTGCTAATTAACTTCTTAACACTTAGCACAGTCCTAAAGCGCAGCCTTCTAGCTTCTGTGCCATCTAAGGTGTGTCTTTGAGTTTTGTTTCCCACAGTGACTATGTATTGCTTTCCTAATTAAAAACTTGAAATAACAGGTAACTTTCAGAAGGATATAAGCATCCTTTCCTCTTCTAAGTCACAGGCACCACTTTTCCATGGGCCAGACGTTGACACAGATTCCCTGCCCCCTCCTTTAAGATTTAGAATTGCTTTTTTTTTTTTTTTTTTTGGACAGTGAGGGACAGAGACAGAGAGAAAGGTCTTCCTTTGGTACCATTGGTTCACCCCTCAATGGCCGCTGTGGCCAGCCGGTACACCACGCTGATCCAGTGCCAGGAGCCAGGTGCTTCTCCTGGTCTCCCATGGGGTGCAGGGCCCAAGCACTTGGGCCATCCTCCACTGCACTCCTGGCCACAGCAGAGAGCTGGCCTGGAAGAGGGGCAACCGGGACAGAATCTGGTGCCCTGACCGGGACTAGAACCCGGTGTGCTGGCGCCGCAAGGCGGAGGATTAGCCTATTGAGCCGGGGCGCTGGCCTAGAATTGCTTTTGATTGGGGAGAACTCAAGGCCCTGCATTTCCAACACAGCTTCTCAGCCAGCCCGGGTCCTGCTGGAGGATTCCCTGGCCCAGAGCAGAAGGCTTCTGTACGGGGCACACCGCTCTTTTCCTGATGCATTGTGCTGTTTTTGAAAATGTCGAAGTTATGTCTGGGGAGTAACTCTGCTCTCTGACTCTCCAGTAGCTACTTACTTCTGCTCCTTTTGGTCAGAGAGGAGCAACACAGCATGAACATTTAAATAGGAAATTTCCTGTCAGTCAGAACTAGCTTCTGATGTCAGGTCCTGTATCTGTTTGTTATGAACCCAGGCTAGGTGGCTCAAATATTTTAGTATTTCTGTTATTATTCAGCAAAAAAAATTAAATTTATTTTAAAGGCAGAGAAACAGGGAGACATTTCAATATGGAATGCCAGCATCACAAGCAGTAACCTAACCTCCAGCACCACAATGCACCTCAATGCACCTCACCTCAATGCCCCATTGTTATTTCTCTATTTTCCTTTGGTTTTCATTTTGTGTATCCTGGTTGATCTTCATCTTTTTTAAAAAAGATTTTTTTTTTTATTGATTTGAAATACAGAGTTACAGAGAGAGAGGGAGAGAGTTCTTCCAAACATTGGTTCACTCTCCAATTGAGTCTCTTAATATAAAATGGATGATGTATGTGTATAACCCATATCAAACCTTCTGTAAATTTTCAATCACTTCTAGATTACTTATAACATCTAAAACAATGTAAACTCTATGAAATCACTTGTTATACTGGTGTGCTTATGTTTATTGTATTTATGTCTATCCTGTTTTAAGACTCTAAAAATAATTCAAATCTATTTTTCAGGCTTTATGTAAGCCTGAATAAAATAGCTACATCAAGTAAATAAATACTTGAGTTAGAATTATAGTAGTTTTTCTATGTTTTATGGAGATTAGCAGTATTAATTATAAGAAATGATGTAATTGGAAGGAGATATAAAAAAGGGGTTAAAATGATGGGGCACCTTCCAGAAACTTAGTGACTTTCCCCTTTCCCCTTTGCTTTTGTGTGAAGTTCATATTAAATGATCCTTCTGATTCCTAATTATTTTCTTGAGAAATCTGCAAAGCTACTAAAGGTAGTTTCTCTTCCTGTATGAAATACTATTTTGAAAATATTTCTCTGGAGAATTTAAAAACAAGAAAATCCCAGACTCCACTGCTTTCAGACATATCCCAATGCTGCTCACTTCACACATTTACACTCAAACATGTACAAAATACTTGCTGCCACATTTTTCTTTCTGCCTGGAGAACAGCTGTAAAGATATTAATTGTGCTTCAGTTATAAATGGATTGCCAAAAGGGACAGAGCGGGTTGTGTATCTCATCAGCATGCCCTGTCTGGTATAAATAATGAGACAGGAACTTGGTAAATTGGAAATTTGTGATAAAAACGAGATGTGATATTATGAAGTCCCACCAGTTCCTTCTTCTGGATGCATCGATTTTTAAGTCTTTCTACAAAACTGCTAAATCAATGATCGTCTGTCACAAAATGTTGGCTAAAAGGGCTGTATTACTGGGGTCAACTACAAATTAGCCCAAAGGGTAAACACAAAGGTAGTATAAATGTTAAGAAGAAAAAAAACCAAAAATGTTCTAACATGTAGTTGGAAAGACAGAGCTCTCAAGGAATGTGTATAGTCTTTGCCTCCTAATCACCTAAGATTCTTAAATGTGATAAACAGGAGAAATCAAAGACTGGAAATTGAACTGAATCGACTGTTGTACTTTTAATCATTTTTAATTGTATCATTGTACTTATTTTAGAAGAAAAGTTAGTATTTCTTGAATGTTTTCCCAAATTATATGTGTCTTTCCCTGTCTGCTAATTTTTGTTTTTACTCTACCTTTTTTTATTACCAACTAGCAAAATTGCTCTTTCCCAGTATGCCATCATGATTAAAGTTAAAGAAATTTGAATACTTGTATTTCTCAATGTTTTATGAACATAGATGTGTGCAGTTTGAATTGTGATTCAAATAAAACCTAGTTTTCAGAATTGAAAAATTTCAGGAAAGAAAAAACAAAACTCATATCTATACATGGGCAATGTATTCATTTACTGCAACAAAATCAATATTCTGAGAGTACAGACTATCATAGAAGTTGGAGTATCCATCATCTACTCTGTTAGAAAGATTTAGTTTGCCAATCTCCAACCTGCCTTCTATCTTTACCTGATAGAAAGTCTGTCTTCATACATCCATCGCTCCTTGAGCATACCTAGGTGACAACTTGTGAAGTGATAGTTCTTTCTGGGCCTCTCCCTATGGTAGACTGTGAGCTCCCCAAGGGAATTCATATTCATCTATTATATCCCAAGACCTAGAACAGTCTGATGGTATACAACAGTCAATGAATATTTATACAATTAGATGACGTTCCATAGAAGGAAGAGTAAAGAGAAAGATGAAGGTATTTGGCTTGTATTTAAGCCACTGCTTTGGATACCCACGTTCCATATAGGGGTGCCTGCTTTCAAGTCCCAAGTTCAGTTTCCTGTTGATGTGAACTTTGGGATGCAGTGATGGCTCAAGTGGCTGAGTCCCTGCCTCCCATGTGGCAAATCTGGACTTAGTTTCAGCTACTGGCTTCAGCCTGTCTCAGCTTCAGTCATTACAGCCATTTGGGGAGTGAATCAGCAGTTGGGCTGGTTATATCTGTTTGTCTCTCTGCATTTCATATTTAACATTTTTTCCATTTCAATTTATATAAAAGAAACAAATTGCATGTATTTCATATATACAGTTTTTTTAAAAGATTTAGTTTTTGTTTATTTGAGAGACAGTTAGAGAGGTAGAAACAGAAAAAGAAATAAGTCTTGTATCCGCTGCTTCACTCCCCAAATGGTCGCACCAGCCAGAGCTGAGCTGGATCTGAAGCCAAGATCCAGGAGCTTCTTCTGGGTCTCTCACATGGGTGCAGGGGCCCCAGGACTTGGGCTGTCCTCCGCTGCTTTCCTAGACATATTAGCAGGTAGCTGGATCGGAAGTGGAGCAGGTGGGACTTGAACTGGCGCCCATATGAGATGCCAGTGCTGCAGGTCAGGGCTTTAACCCAATGTACAACAGTGCCGGCTCCTGCATTTCAAATTTTAAAGAAAAAATTCAGAAGAAAGGAGGACACAAATGGTAAGATATGAAAGAATAACATGAAATGAAATCGCTGTTCTGTTTTGCAGCTAACATATCATCCGAATAAAGGAAGTTGTGGTCTGTGGGGAGCAACTCAGACTAGGCTAAGTTACTGGAATTAAGACTTATTCTATGCATCTGCTCTCCCACAATATGGCGCTGGGAGAGGAGTAAACAACTTCTACACAGCTGCCTCCAGTTCGACCAATAACCTGCAGGAGCTGATCCTGCTCCTGATTGGAGGAGAGCAGCGTACTCGGCGTGTGGGTAGCAGAGTTGGGATTGGTGGAAGAGGACTATAAAGGAGGAGAGAGACAACATGCACCAGGAACATCTAAAGGGAACATCCAGATAACATCTGAGCAGCCCCCGAGAGAGCTGGCCGGCGGTGTGCCGCTCCCCCTGCGGAAGTGGGGAAAGTGGCAGGGGGAACTGCCCCTCCACGGAGGTGGAGGGGTCGGCAGCCAACCCCGGAAGGACCAGCAGCAAACCGGGGAAGGGCCGAGCAGACAAAAGAACAGCGCAGGGTCCTGTGTCGTTCCTCTGTGAAGAGGGGGAGCAACAGTGGTCCACATTGGATTTATCAATATATCTTCAGAGCTGAGAACATAATCTGCCTGGCCACTTCTGTCTGCCTACCACAACCTTTCTTTACCATTGTTTTCCTCTTTTCATTCTCCCACTTTGAAAAACCCTCAAGATATTGGCAGGTCCTTAATCGTTTTTTGTAAATGCATTGCCTAGCTTTGTTTTTGCCAAGATTTTAATTAAGTCACGTAGTTTCCAGTATATTTTTTTTCTAATTCTCTCTGGGCATGCAGGTGCCGAGGTCTCACTATATTCTTCTAGTTATGTCAGTTTCTATGCTGTCATCTTCTTGTTCAATGTGATCATATTTAAGTTCTTCATATACATTTGTAAAAGTCTCTTTCTCCTCATACATCTTTTATTAAATAATTGGGGGAGACAGAGATGAGAACAGGATCTTACCTGGCTACCCTTGCATCCAGAAGGTGCTGATACCAGTAAGGATCCAAGGATGAGGTTTTGAATTGGTTTGGATCAGCTTGAGTTTTAAATTTAATGAGTCATATTTTTGAGGCTAGGTCTGTTTGCCAAAGCTAATTTTATAATAATAGTCTTCATCATGTTGGTTATTTATAAGGATTATATATGTGTGAAGTTGTATTGTTGGGTTTCAGCAGTATGGGTAACCTTCACTATTTATAGTCAAGGAGTCTGAACTTAAGAGTTAAACTCTCTAAAGTTGAGGGAGAAGCAAAACTTGATTAACACAGTGTTCTATTCATTTGCTGGCTATAGACTTTATTTGTTTCAGTTCTTTGAGCCTGTTTTCCTATTTAAAAAAGACAACTGTATCTATTTAATATGTATGCTTGGAGTATAAAAATAATTAAAGGAAGATAAAAGATTCTGCAGTTTGTAGCACATAGTTGAAGATTATTAATGATATCACTTTGGGATTGGGATTGGAACTTTGGGATTGGGATTGGAACCAAATGATTTTTCTCTGTTTCTAGACCATGGTCACCTATGATAATTGGCAAAATATACTAATGTCATAATTTATTTATTGGGCACACCATTTTGTTTTTTGTTCTTTTAGATACAGTGGAAGTATTATCTTTGGATCAGTGTCAGCTTCTTAAATTATTATCTGGATCCTGTTAATAAAAGATGCTGATATCCTATGTCTTAGTCAACTCAGGTCGCTACAACAAACTGCTATGGATTGGGCTTCTTAAACAAGACATTTAATTTTCATACTTCTGGAAGTTGTAAATCCAAGATCAAAGTGTCAACAGTAAAGTGTCTGTTGATAGTTGCCTTCCAGATTTGTAGATAGGTGTCTTCTTGATGTTATCCTCAGATAACAGAGAGCAGACCGAGAGGATAAAGCTCAATCCTGTCTCTTCTCTTCATATAACAGCTCTACCTTAATGACATGTTTTTCTGTGAAAGACCTTACCTCCTCATACCACCTGCTGGGATGGGGGTAGCATTTCAACACAGAAATTTTGGAAGACACAAACATGCAGTACATCACATCCTGTTGTGACCCTCTTACCCATTACAGAAACGCAGAGTTACAGTGAGGCAGAGGCAGAGGCAGAGAGAGAGAGAGAAACAGAGAGAGAGAGAGGTCTCCTATCCCATGGTTCACTTCCCAAATGGCTGCAACGGCTGGAGCTGAGGTGAGCTGGGACTTGAACTGGCACTCATATGGGATGCCAGCACTGCAGGTGGCAGCTTTTACCCAGTACACCACAGCATCGCCCCACTCCACCTCCCCCCGAAGGGCTTTCTATAATAGCAAAAGTCCTATCAGGCTTTACACTTTCACAACATGAAATGAAAATTTCCCAGTAACCTGCCACCATCTTCTATCCATTCCATCCCTGGCCTTTACTACTGCCCTTTACCAACTAATGTTTTTCTTGATGTATGCGCTAAACAAGTCTCCTAGCCAAGTTTTCTGCCAAGCCTGTGCCTGCCCTGCGTGGAAGGCAGTTTTGTGGCTATTCTAGTCACTCCACTGTAAGCTTGTTTGATGACCAGTTTTTCTGATTATCCTTCTTAGACATGACCACACCCTTCTTTGCACAGGATTATGTAACCTTCACACATGACAGACTGTGCCCCATAATAACCAATTTCACCATCTTTGCCATTCTTCCAGGCTCTGAAAAGGACCATAACCCTGGTAAAAACACTTCCCGCTTTCTAAGTCCCTAAAGCAAGTCTTCAGTCCATCATTTCTTCTATGGGAGGTTTTCATGGGTTTAAGTAAGAGGTTTTTTTTTTTAGATTTATTTATTTTATTTGAAAGGCAGAGTTACAGAAAGGCAGAGGCAGAGAGAAAGAGACAGAGGGAGAGAAGTCTTCCATCTGCTGATTCACTCCCCAGATGGCTGCAACAGCGGGAGCTGTGCAGATCTGAAGCCAGGAGCCAGGAGCTTCTTCTGCGTCTCCCACGTGGGTGTAGGGGCCCGAGAACTTGGGCCATCTTCTACTGCTTTCCCAGGCCATAGCAGAGAGCCGGATTGGAAATGGAGCAGCCAGGACTCAAACCGGCATCCATGTGGGATGCCGGCACTGCAGGCGATGGCTTTACCCGCTATGCCACAGTGCTGGCCCCACCACACAGCATCTTAACTACAATTCCAAACGTTTTCTCCTGGTCACATGCTATATTTAATAAGCCTCACAATTAGAATATGAAGTGGGTGAATTTTTCTCCAGTTTTTATATTAAGAAATTGAAAATTAATGATGTAAAAATGATGTCTTTCTGTGTGAGAGCTCATGTCAGGGGTCTATAATCTGATCTCAGTCTTAAGTTAATGTTAACAGAAGCTCTTGCCATTATTACTGTAGCTATACATGTATATGTTTACTATTGTTTTCTAGAAAGTAAATGTAATGAGAGATTGCAGTTTCATAGAATAAATAACTACCTGGTGAATGCATTGCTAAAATAAACTTTAAACACTATAAGAACAGAAACTTTTTTTAAAAAAGATTATTTTAAAGGAAGAGTGACAGAGAGAGAGAGAGAGAGAGAGAGAATCTTCCATCTGCTGCTTTACTCCCCAAATGGCCACAGCAACTGGAGCTGGGCGAGGCCAAAGCAAGGAGACCAGAACTCCATCCAGGCCTCCCACATGGGTACCAGTGAGTCCAAGTTCTTAGGCCATCATCCACTGCTTTCCCAGGCATATTACCAGGGAGCTAGATGAGAAACTTGAGCTCTTAGACCTGAACCAGCACAGTGCCACAATGCTGGCTCCAAGAACAGAAACTCTTCACTGTTCTGCAGATTCTTGCTCCTTTCACTTCTAATTTTGTGCGGGGCACACAGTGTATTTATGCTAACAGCAATGTTGAGTGAATGAGTGTTTGCATAATAAAACAGAATGGAGTTTCCACCTACTGCAGCCCTCAGAGATGTAGAAGGCACTGACTGGCAGTAGCATAATTTTGTAAGGTCATTGTGGATGTAGCTTCCAGTCCAATGTAGATGGGATGCTAGTCTACTTCTCAAGCATTTATTTGCAGGATTTCGTTGCGTAGAGTAGCTAATGTATTAGCAGTGGCTCAATTGTTGGGAATACGCAGTCTTTGGAAAGAAAATACACTAGTTTTTTCCTGTTGTGTTGGAGAAAGAGTCATCCCGAATCTGAAAGGGTTTATTTACGCATACTGAACTGTAAAACAGGCAGCTTGTTAGTTTTCACAACCAGGCCTCCAATCGTTCTCATTATCTGTTTGCAAAAACAGTGGGTAGGCCACCATGCTAGTGTTGTTTGTGAGTGACACAGAAGGTGCTTTTCTCCTGTGCATAGTAAACATGGCTGAGATTTTACAGTTACACATTTTCATACAATATTTTCTATTTCCCTCACCCAATGCACATTACAGATGTTTGCTGCAATGATGCATAGATGGATAGAAGACATCTGTGTGTGCAAATGCAGTTTCTGAAGTGTTTTAATTGTTTCATAAAGTTTTTGCTCATTTCAAAAACACACCGTTCAGTGGGCCTGGGTGTTTCATTAAGTTATAAGACTGTTTATTTCTCTAAATCTCCAAAATAAAATATGGAAATAATTTTATTTCTCCAGTTTATATCCCCAAACGTGGGGCCAGAAAAATGGCAGGACTCATTTCTGAGCTGTCCCTCTGCCTGCCTGCCTGCAGTTAAGAATCTTTCCCTTTTCCCATAATAAATTCAGTTTGGAGCGTGCAGAGTTTGGCAGCAATGTTTCAGTATGGGCAGCGATTTGGCATAGGAGGAGAACACCCATCTTTGTGAGAAAAGATAGGAAGGGAGACCTGATCATTAGGTTTCCATTGAGTGGTATTTGTCTTAAAAAAAAAACTGAAATGGGGAGCCCGTACTACCTTACTTCTGCCTCTTATTTCATTGGCCTTTATTAATGGCAGGATCAATTACTGACTAAAAAAAAAAGGGTGTGAGCTTGTGTTATCAGCCCAACATAATGCTCCTGGTTAACGATAATTCAGAACCCAAGTTCCTGGGAGAAAGCAGAATTCCTGTCTTCCTGCTTGCAGCTGAACCATCAGACAGTCTGGTTCACTATTTTTGAGCACTTTTGAGCACTGGGGTGGAAATTCCTGTATTCTCTTATAGGGTTAAATAAAAAAAAGCCATAATTTTTGCTGATCCATGTTTAATCCTCCTCCTCTTGCAAGACTCCTGAGGCATCCCTTGGAGGTTCGGATATTTGGCATGTGTTTTCTATAATTAAGTAGCAAAACTGAAAAATAGTAGTAGGATTTAGGCCATGTTTCCCACTGGGAGAATTTGCTTGAGGCCCATCGGGAGAAATGAATGTTGAAGACTACGGTATCTGATAGAGAGATGCAAAGAAAAAAATGCATTGGCTGTTTGCACTTATTTCTCTGCTTTCCCCCTAAGCACACCAGGTTTGTGCTTTGTAGTAACTTGTGGGATAACAAACAAACAAACAAAAGCAAAGAAACTCTAGAAGTACACACCTTGCTGCTCAAAGACAGAGGCATCCCAGAGCGTTGTTTCATAAAGTAAAATTAATGCACTTGGCACGACGCATTTAAACATCCAGGGCCAGATGCTTCAGCTTCTAGTACATGATTATTTAAACTTCAACAGGGTATGCAAATCTTATTAAATTATTGTCTTGCTCTTCAACAGCAACCCAAACAGGTTGTTATGGCAACACGGGTGCCTCAGTATGTAGTGTATTGCATAGCACTTGGGGGAAATTGATAAGGAAGATGAGAGCAGTTGGGTTGAAGGTTTAGTTTTATTAAAATAATGAAGGGGGCTGCATTATTGCTGTGACCTGTTCAGCCTGTGATCTTTGGGATGTGTGAATCTTTAACTAAGACATTTTCAGATGATAATGCCAGGCACTCTCTTCATGCATTGCACATACGAAACTTGAGACAGAGAAGTTCAAAGGTCAGATTAGAAGTCTGAAGATAATAGTAGGAGGCAAAGAATGCATGCCTGTCTGAACTTCTGCTGTTATAAAGATTCTGCTTCTTTATGCTCCCCCTCCACCCTGATACTGGAATGCTTATTCTATAAAAATGTATTGCAAATGACTCTTTGCAAATTATGTTTGTGTTCTTCTCATTGTAAGACTTTCAGCTTTTCCAGTGTGCACATTTTCACGCTGCACCAAACCTTTGTTTCCTTGCTCAAGGTGTCAGCACCAGCATTTTTCTTTCTGAATAATGTGCAGAATTGGTGTGCTGACTTGCTCATAAAAAAAGTATAGACTAGCTAACAGAGCTGCACTATCCAAACCCCAATGTCTTATTTTCCCGAAGGCCTTTCATCTTAGTTTGTCAGCAAACTGGAACCTCATACCTGGCAGTATAATATCTTCGATGGTTAATTTTGCTTGTAGTGCCTGCTGTCATTATTGGGGGGGGGGGGATACACGAATCCTACAGCCAATGGGAGGAAACGTTCAAGTATAGTAAGAGGCAAGTGACACTATAAGCCCTTTATTAATTAAAATCCAAGGAAAAACACCGGCAAGTTTCATTTAACCCAGAAACAAAATACAGAAAAATGGGTTAGTTAAAAGCAGAATTCACCTTGGAATTGACGTTCTCATACTGGCCTTGACACTGGCAGACTGAATTGTGGTGACAGAGATCATTTTTTGTTGACAACAGCTGGAAAAACAACAACTATATTATTATAATTAGGATCAGCATCAAGTTGGATTATAATAGGGGCTTTCTTGGAGAAATGGCACAGTGTCAAATTTATAGTCACGAGCTAAATGAGTCTCTTGTATCCTCGACAAAGGGACAAAAACAGTTCCAAATGAAAACACAAACAGAGAATCCTGGTTGTTATATTTCCTGGGTATTACTCAGGCTCTTATTTATCACACACCAACACTCGCTGCTTTGAAGGATCATTATCCTGCCAGGTTTACACTTTTCAGTTTGCCTCCGTGGTCTGCATTCTGCATGCATTTCCATGGAGAAGCCTACGCACTGCAGCTTGACTCGAAATCTTTTCTGCTGCAAGATTAACCTCAAAACATCCATTTTCCCCCATTTTGGGCAATCACTCAATAAATGCATCCACAAAACCACCTCACACATCTATTCCAGGGTCCAGGTGCATCAAAATCTTGAGTCACTATTGGGAGAAATATCAGCCTTGACAGAAGGCAGTGCGACCTTTTTGTTTCTAGCTGACTAAAGTTGAAGCATGTGGATTTCTGGGAAGCCAAACATCACGAATAAATATCCTGGATGAGTATGTGTGTAAACGCTTGTCCTAGCCCTGTTGCAGTTTCTAGCCAGGTAGTTCATCTTGGCAATCATGCGGGATTTGCATGGGCTGGGAAATGTGGCTTTCCTTTCCATGTCCTCCGTTCAATCGCATTGAGAAATGTGTAACTGATATGGTGCCTGGCTTTGTTCTTACTACATTAAGCACTTCATTTTTGAGCCCAGAGCAGTTTTATACCAAAGAAGAAAGTGAGGTGAAATAGGCTGAGTGGAGGAATATGAGATTGTATGTGTGTCTCTTCTTTTGGGCAATTTTACAGATAGAATCACTTTCTTATCAAGCATATGGGCATATCATTATATTTGTTATGATCCCTTTGTGTTTTCCTCCCAGTGTAAGGAAATACACTGTAATTACAATCACTAGGCAAAATTATACTTAATAATAAATTAAAAGATTCACTAAAAGTTGTAAAAGACCAGTTTATTTTTCAGCCTCACCCTTATACACAGATATAATATACTTAGACCATTAGTAACTGAAAGCTCCTACAAATACAGAGTGTCAATATTTCTTCAATACTCTTTGCCTAAATGATTTTTATCATTTTACATTTGATTATCTTGGTGAGTCTATGATGTAACAACTATGACCTTCTGTTCTACAGATTATTGAAAAGTTTTGTTATTTGGCAACAGATCAGAATTAGTAAAAGTTGGAGAATGATTATAAAACAAAATGTTTTGGTTCAAAACAGTTTGACTCCAAATTTATCTTCTTAGCCACATTTCTATACTTCCCATTAAGGCATTTGATCCTCACATGAGAGTCTGAGGTTCGCAGAGTAAAAAGGATCAACTGTGCATATGAAAGCACTACATCACAGATTGTGTAAATGATAGAAATCTGGCCCTTTACAATAATCCACAAAAATAGACATGATTAGCGTCAGTCCTGTAACAGTAAACTCTCCAGAAAGTGTTCCATCTTCCACTTAATGAGAACCAGTTTCCATGGCTCTTTGTCAAGTATGAATGGTTTAAAAAAGACTTTACAAACACATCTGAATAAGAATTCTTCAAAGTAATCACAATAGAAATCCTCTAGAGAGAGTGAAGTTGTATTTTTAGAAGTTTGTTTTCCACTTACAGGCATTTTGAGCTATGACATTACATGAGAATTGCCTGAGAGGAGTTTTATTTTATTTTATTTATTTGAAAGGCAGAGTTACCTAGAGGGAGAGACAGAAAGATCAGAAAGATCTTCCATTCTCTGGTTCATTCCCTAAATGGTTGCAATAGCCAAGGCTGGACCAAAGTGAAGCAGGAGCTTCTTCCATGTCTCCCTCACAGGTGGCAGGGATCCACACACTTGAATTATCTTCCAGTGCTTTCCCAGGAGCATTAGCAGGGAGCTGAATCAGAAGTGGAGCAGCCAGAACATGAACTGGCATCCATATGGGATGCTAGCATCACAAGTGGAAGCTTAACTGGCTATGCCACAATGCTGGCCCTGAGAAGAGTTGTTAAAACACCACACAGGCCCCTCCATCTCATTCTGGAAGGAACCGTTCATACAGTTTACCCTCAGTTCAGTATCTTAGTACAAGGATGAAAACCAGACAATTAAGAATGATATTCACTTTTATTGCCGTTAGTGTTAGTTTTGTCACCTCGTACCCTGACTACTGCTATAACTTCATAATTAGTCTGGGTTCCTAATCTCTATACACATGTACCTGGGTGTACTACCAGAGGGAGCAGCCCACACATAGGATTATCTTTAGCTGATATACCTTAGCCATTTCCTACAGGGTAAGGCTAATACCCCTTGTCCTGGCATTCGGATGCCCCCTATATTTTATTCTCAGCTTGGATCTCCAGTCCTAGCTTTGCAAGCTGACTTTTTCTGTTGTCTTTCCTTGTAAGTTATTTTGCACTTTTATATCACTCTCTTCCCTTCAATAGCAAGATTTTGCCTCCAAACTTTCTAATATTTGAATACTACATACACTGTACTTTCATGTGTTCATTTTCATTAGCTAGTTGATGAGTTACTTGTGAACATGAGTCTTAATTTAAAATATATATGCATTGCTCCCAATGTCTGGTGAATGTGTTACAAAAGAGGCATTGAGTGTATTTGAATGCACTGATTGCACTGAGTGTAGATATTGTAGAACCTCTGAATCATTATTCTGAGTGGAAATTCTAATTTAATAGGAATATCAACTGCTCAACAAATATTATCATTGCATTTTCTTGTATAGTGAAGATAATTCACAATTTTTATTACTAGAATACCACAGGAGCTCTCCTTTGTTTCAGTAACCACTGAGGTAGGCTGCTCAGACACTGACTTCATCCCCTTTGATATTGAAACACTCTTCCTCCAGTTATTGGAGATGATTGACAGCTTAGGGCTGGTGATCCATGTCACAACTTTGTGCTTGCCCTTGGTTGAGGGATCTGCTCTCTCAAGGCCCACACCCAGTCTCCGGAGTGTGCTTTCTATGACTGGTTTGTGCTAGCATACAGAGGCCTGATCTCATTTCCTCAGTGAGCTGCCCAGTCTAGAGCCCTACTGGAATCCACAGCCTGTGTGTGTGTGTGTGTGTGTGTGGCCATATGACAGTCCAAATGCTCCTTCTGTCCATTCCTGTCCTTGTCACTTCCCTGCAGGTATTGATCATAGTCCACTCTTCAATAAAAACTCTGCAAGGAATCTATCTCAGAATTTGCTTTCTGGAAACTGGTCAGTGACATCCACTTACCATTCCTCATCAATGTATTCACTTATCCATTTGTTCAAAGAGCAGTTTTTAATTATACACACACATACACACATATGTTTAATGAATGTTGTATGTCTAATATTTTCTCCCTCAAGGAGAAGACAGGGTCTCCACTCTGACAGAACATGGTTCTTGCTGCAACTCCAAGCTTTTCCAGTTTCTCCCGTTTTATAGTTTTCTACGGCCTTTCATATTGTTTCGCCTTTACTTGAGCTTGACACATTACTCGACATTCCTTCCCTGCCCCTCTTCTGCTAAACTCTACTTTTCCTTAATAATTAACTCAAAGTCAGTCTGTCTAAAAGCTGTCCCTGACCATGTCACCTGTGTTACACTATGTGAAAGTTACATACTGGGGGCAATTACATTCAGCTGAATTTGTCTATTTGTCCCATTATTTTCACTCCCATCATCAAGCTAAGCTCCTTGTGTGTAGAAAGTTTGTTCATATTTGTGTGTGTGTGTATATGTGTATATGATCTACATTAGGCAAACTATATGTGTGTGATTGTTGAGGGAATGAATGAATAAAAGAGAGATGATTAATCTGAAAAAGAGATTTGATTCTATTATCCATAGGCCTAATTACCTTAGCATGCTGATTAATTGGTAGTTCCAATCTAATTTATATTCTGAAGAAATAAAAATGATGGAATAAAATATTCCTTTGATATTCTGTACAGTTTTTTTTCAGCAGCCACTTTTTTCCAGATACATTCAGTTGTGCCTTTGCAAAAACTTAAGTGCTACATACTATATTATATTATTAACCTTGTGTTTCCTATTCCTTTGATATGATTCCTTTACATATTCTCCAAGCACACATGAATCTAACAGGTGTCTTTAAAATGAAAACTACAAAGGAATCTTAAATAATACAGACGCTAAAAGGACTGTCTTTGTGTAGTACTTCAGCCTAGCAGTATTCTTTCTTGTAAGAGCCTTGGATAGTGTTGAAATAATGACAGAGCACGTTATACCAATACTCTTGGGGATTTCAGTCCTTCTTTATTCCCACGCATTGATTTCTGTATGCTTGGTAAAATTTAGCACTTGGCAAAAAATAATGTGTTAATTATATCTTTTTTCTCTGTCTTTTTAAATTAGGTACTTCTGTCACTAATGTAACAGCTACCGATGCTGATGACCCAGTTTATGGAAACAGTGCAAAGTTGGTTTACAGTATCTTGGAAGGGCAGCCTTATTTTTCCATTGAGCCTGAAACAGGTTTGTGGCTTAAATTCTGAATTTGATTTGCCATGTTTTTGCTTCAGGGAAACACTTTTCTTGGGATTTGGGTTATGAAATGTTATGGTTAAGTAGTTTATTGCTTGTATCAGTGATATTTGAATGAGCAATGTGAGGTATATTGTAATCCCCACAATCACGTTGATACTGATTGAAACAAGCTATAGAGCTTCTGCAGAATATACCTACTTCCTAGATGGTCTCTCATAATTTTCCATCCTGGAACAATGGGAAAAATTTGCCTATATGTCAGGTATGTTTAAATATCAGGATTAAGTATAAGTTCAGTTACTTATTGACTGTGATTCTTGATAGGTAGCATTTATTTTTCTTAATTTTGGTTTATTTATCTATAAAATGGGTATGGAAGCTACCTCATAGTGTTATAATAAAGATATGATAAAGTAATAAATACCAAACATGTAGAGTGTCATATAGCAATCATTTAGTGCATGTTGAATGCTACTTTTTCTATTAGATTCTTCATTATAAAAGACAATACTGATACCCACCTCTTAGAGTTCATATGATGATATTATTGTGGACAATATTAAGCCTAGCCAATATCCTATAGTCTGGTGATACAGATTTTATAATCCATAACATAAGTTATTTTAAAAGTAAGCAAATATTTTTACTGATTTGGTAAATAATTTCATAAAATTAATAACTTTTAGGAATGAAAATATGTCCTCTTAAGAATATATTAAGAGTACATATATTTTTCAGACTCTCTTCAGCCTTATGGGATTTCATCATAGCACATTCAATTTATTATTAAGGATGATATGATTGTTAGAAATTAAGAACAATGATTCCTGAAAGAGTATGTTTTGATTATATTTATATTCTATATCTGGTGATTTTGCCTGAACGTTAATAAAGAGAAAAACTCGATATAGATACATATAATAAATAAATATAAATATATACTATGTAGTCATTTATTTGATTCCATTAATTTTTAGCATTATTGAGATAAATTTCCATGATTTTCTACTTAGTCAGTTATTAATTAAATTAAAAATTTTAAGCCTCTCTATGCCTTTTTTTAAAATTCAGTGAAACTCAAGCATTTTATTTTATTTGATTTGATTTTTTTAAAGATTTATTTTATTTATTTGAAAGATAGAGTTACAGAGAGAGGTTGAGTTAGAGAGAGAGAAAGGTCTTCAATTCTGCTTGTTCACTCCTTAAATGACTGCAACAGCCAGAGCTAAGCTGATCTGAAGCCAGGAGCTTCTTCCAGGTCTCCTACATGGGTGCAGGGGCCCAAGGACATGGGCCATCTTCTACTGCTTTCCCAGGCCACAGCAGAGAGCTAGATAGGAAGTGGAGCAGCTGGGACTCAAACCAGTGCCCATATGGGATGCTGGCCCTGCAGGCTGGCAGAGTTGGTACTCAACTAATTCCAAAGACACTTCACTTTCTCAGATAATGATGATGATCCAGGGGCTTTTATAAGACAGATATGTGTTAATTTTCTAAGTAAAGTTCAATAGCATTCTGCTTTGGTCTTCGGTCATTTATTTGTTCCCTGGGATCTTTTTGTTCATCATTCCCAATTCAATATAAATATGCATCCAAAAAATACTTATTGAGCATTCACTAATTGACAACTACTGAATTAAATATCAGGAGAAAAATATCAAACCCAGGCTCAGCTTGCAAATAACTCACAGTGCATTTTGGAAGACATTTTTTTAATATAAACAAATGAAGTAAGGTGGTGCCATTTCAGTAATGCATATTTTAAGAATAAATTACTGGCCGGCCCCGCGGCTCACTAGGCTAATCCTCCGCCTTGCGGCGCCGGCACACAGGGTTCTAGTCCCGGTCGGGGCGCTGGATTCTGTCCCAGCAGCGCGCTGGCCACGGCGGCCATTGGAGGGTGAACCAACAGCAAAGGAAGACCTTTCTCTCTGTCTCTCTCTCACTGTCCACTCTGCCTGTCAAAAAATAAAAAAATTTTAAAAAATAAATTACTATGAGATGTTGATAATAAAAGTCTCCTACTAAGTGAGAGAATTCGGGTAATTTTAAATTTCATTTTCACATATTGCCATTTGCAGCACTTAATATTTATATTTCTACCTAGTATATTGAGTATCTCTCCATACATCTATTCGAGCTTTATCATTTACAATTTGATAGATATGAAATTGTATAATTTATCTTTTATTTAAAAAAGGATTTATCTTATTTATTTGAAAGGCAGAGTTATAAAGAAAGAGAGGGAGAGACACAGAGGTCTTCCATCCTTTGATTCACTCCCCAAATTGTCTTAACAGCCAGGGATTGTCGCTCCCCGTCTTCGCGGGGGAACGACACAGGACCCTGCCTAGGCTTCATATCCGAGTCACGGCACCATTATGTCGCTCCCCCTCTTCATGGAGGAACGACACAAGACCCTGCGTTGTTCTTTCGTCTGCTCGGCCCTTCCCGGGTTTGCTGCTGGTTCTTCCCGGGTTGGCTACCGTCCCTTCCACCTCCGTGGAAGGGCGGTTCCCCCTGCCACATTCCCCACTTCCGCGGGGGAGCGGCACACGCCGGCCGGCTCTCTCGGGGGCTGCACAGGTGTTCCTCTTAGATGTTCCTGGTGCACGTTGTCTCTCTCCTCCTTTATAGTCCTCTTCCACCAATCCCAACTCGGCTACCCACACGCCGAGTACGCTGCTCTCCTCCAATCAGGAGGAGGTCCTCCAGTTTATTGGTTGAACTGGAGGCAGCTGTGTAGAAGCTGTTTCCTCCTCTCCCAGCGCCATATTGTGGGAAAGCAGATGCATAGAATAAGTCTTAATTCCAGTAACTTAGTCTAGTCCGAGTTGCTCCCAGTTGCTCCCCACAAGGGATAAGCCAGGCTGAAGCAGGAGCCAGGAGCTTCTTCTGGGTCTCCCTTGTGGGTGCAGGGGCCCAGGCACTTGAGCTATGCTCCACTGCTTTCCCCGGAGCATTAACAGGGAGTTGGGTTGGAAATAGAGCAACCAAGACTCAAACTGGCCCTAATATGGAATGCTGGCGTCGCAGGTAGTGGCTTTACCCCCTATGCTATAATGCTGGCCTCCTGATTTATGTTTTAGAAAGCATATTCTGGCCCTGTTGTGGATAACATAATGGAAAGAAATGATAATTGAAGAAGAATTTACACAATAGTTGCTTTTTTTTTCTTTTTTTAAAATTGATTTGACAGATAGAGTTAGACAGTGAGAGAGAGATAGAGAAAGGTCTTCCTTCCGTTGGTTCACTCCCCAAACGGCCGCCACGGCCTGCGCAGATCCGAAGCCAGGAGCCAGGTGCTTCCTCCTGGTCTCCCATGAGGATGCAGGGGCCCAAGCACTTGGGCCATCCTCCACTGCACTCCCGGGCCACAGCAGAGCTGGACTGGAAGAGGAGCAACGGGACTAGAACCCGGCGCCCATATGGGATGCCGGCACCGCAGGCGGAGAACCAACCAAGTGAGCCACGGCACTGGCCCCCAATAGTTGCCTTTTAAATGTTGATTGAATGAGAGGATAAGTTCAATAATCAGTAAATAGGAAGCACAAGTTCTTTAACTGAAACAAGTATGTATGAGTAAAATGTAAGCATTTTTTGTAATTGCATAATTATTCATTGTGTCCAAATGAAAGCAGTATTTGTTCATTGTTCCCATAGAATCTAAATTTGACTTTTATCTCTAAAATTTTTTTAAGGTTTATATAAACGTGTGTGTGTTTGTGTGTGTGAGTGTGTGTGTGGGGGGGGGGGAGAGAAGTGTAATAGCACTGTTTAAAATTCTTGTGTTGGAAAAATATGAAAAAGGCTAGACAAAGTTTGTTGAACATTTGGAATTTTTAGTTTTGTAAGCATATGGAATGCAGACCCTCTTCCTGGTGATCAGATGATGCAGACAGGTTAGGTACTCTGGGAAGCAGAGGCTGTGAGGGTTAGGGGTGCGAGTGTTTTAGTGGTGGTTTAGGCTGGTGAAAGATCAAAGAAGCAGGAAAGAGGCTTGTCTCTCGTATCAGATACAGATCTGATACCCAATCAAGGAAGCTGGGGAGGAAGCAGCATAAAGCAGTGCGGATCTGACAATATCTCAGCCAAACCCATGGGGATTTTTAGAGCAAAGATTACCCTTAAAAGAGATCCACGTTTAACATAAAATATCCACCAACCTCAGTTATTGACCAGTTCGTGCCTGGGAAGAGCCTTGGCTTGAATCCCGAGGTCAGTCTTGAAGATGCATAAGCCAGAAAGTCCCAGCTAACTGCATTCTCAGTTGGAAAAGTTTCTTTTTTTCCTCCCTCCCTCCCTCCCTTCTTCCCCCCTTTCCTCTCTCTCTCCCTCCCTTTCTCTCTCTCTCTCTTCCTCTCTCTCTCTCTCTCTCTCTCTTTCTGACTTATTTATTTATTTGAAAGGCAGATATACAGAGAGGCAGAGGCAGAGAGAGCAAGTGAGCTAGGTCTTTCATCTGCTGGTTCACTCCCCAAATTGCCACAATGGCTGGAGCTGGGCCAGTCCAAAGCCAGGAGCCTGGAGCTTCTTCCAGGTCTCCCGCGTGGGTTCAGGGGCCCTATGACTTGGGCCTTCTTCCACTGCTTTTCCCAGTCTATAGTAGAGAGCTGGATCAGAAGTGGAGCAGCTAGGACTCAAACCAGTGCCCATATGGGATGCAAGCACTGCAGGCGGTGACTTTACCCACTATGCTACAGTCTGATCCCACAAGTTCTTATTTGAATGAAAACCCTAGCCATGGGCCTCTATGGCCCATATGCCAGGTACATTAAAGCCAAAGAGAAAACTTTTCACTCTATCAAATCAACTCATATGATATTAAACATAGTAATATGCAAGATCAGCAATGATTGTTGAATAAACTAAACAGAATATTGTGGGGAGCAACTCAGACTATACTGTTACTGGAATTAAGACTTATTCTATGCATCTGCTTTCCCACAATATGGCGCTGAGAAGGGAAACAGCTTCTACACAGCTGCCTCCAGTTCAACCAATAAACTGGAGGACCTCCTCCTGATTGGAGGAGAGCAGCGTACTCGGCGTGTGGGCAGCCGAGTTGGGATTGGCGGAGGAGGACTATAAAGGAGGAGAGAGACGGCATGCACCAGGAACATCTAAGGGGAACACCTGTGCAGCCCCCGAGAGAGCCGGCCAGCGGTGTGCCGCTCCCCCGCGGAAGTGGGGAATGTGGCAGGGGGAACCGCCCTTCCACGGAGGTGGAAGGGACGGTAGCCAACCCGGGAAGAACCAGCAGCAAACCCGGGGAGGGCCGAGCAGACGAAAGAACAGCGCAGGGTCCTGTGTCGTTCCTCCACGAAGACGGGGAGCGACAGAATATGAATATCTACATTTATTTCTAAAAATGACTGACATATTTAAAAAAAGGGAATGTCCACTAATTCAAATTATATCAAAATTTCTGGGATAAGCAGAGACTCATTACATAAGATAGAGCACCTGAAGTGGGGATTTGACCTAGTGTTTAAGATGCCACTGAGAATACCAATATCCCATATTTCAGTGCTGGCTCCAACTTTCAGCTCTGCTCCTGATATCAGTTTCCTGCACACCTTGAGAAGCAGCAGGTGATGGCTGAAGTCATTGGGTCCTTGACACTGATGTGGGAGACTCAGATTAAATTTCCATCTCTTGGTTTCATTCTGACCCAGATCTGGCCATTGCAGGCATTTTGGGAGCAAACCGACAGATAGGATCTCTGTCTGTCTCTCTGCCTCATAAATAAAAAAAAAGAAATAAAAGAAAAACAGAGTAACTAACAAGATGACTTACAAGATTTATCTGTCCATGACTCCACGAAGAGGTATGGCATAATTGGATGAGAAAATGTTGGCTGATAGGCAGGTGTTTGGTGTAGCAATTAAGTCACCACCTGAGACAACCGCATCATGTTCAGGCTCTTCCATATCTTATCTGTATTCTTGCTAGTGTATATCCTGGAAAGTAGTAGGCAATGGTTCAAGTGTGTGGGTCCCTGCCACATATGTGAGAGAACTAGATTGAACTCCGGTTCAACTGGTTGTTGCAGGTATTTGGGGGAGTGAATCAACAGATAAAAGATCTTTTTTCTCTCTCTCTGCCTTTCAAATAAAATTAAAATAAAATAAATTACAAAAGAAAATTTGGATGAATACCTGGGGATGTTACCACTTGTGTGGGATCATCTTCTATTTCCCTTTACACCAGGATTCTGGCTATCCCAGTGTGGGTCAGACCTGAGATATAATAATCAATGTTGTTGCAGTAAAGGCTTCCTCAGCAGGCCATGATGGGATGTAATCATACTCTCCTTAAAGATAAAGATTGCTCATTGGCCATTCTAAGCAAATTCTTGGTTGTAGAATATTTTCAATAAGAAAAAATAAAAGAAGAAATTCCTGTGTATCTTGTTTTTCCTCACAAGAATGCTAAGAAGCAAATGCTGGACTTTGGAACCAATAAGTTCTGCTTTCCCCTTACTTATTACATTATCCCTTTATAGAACTATTTTCTGTTGCCATACCATGTCATTCTCTCTGCTTTGGGGAGAGCTTTGCCTCTTGTTTCAAGTATCAGCTTAAACCACACAGAGAGATACCATTTGTTCTGTTTATCTGCTGCTCTGACAGTAACCTAATCAGCAGTTGTCTTATCTATTGACTGGTCTACAGATAGGTTTTGTCAGTTCCCATACTAGAAGGTGTGGTCCAGGAAAGCATGAGGCTGTCTGATTGGTTGATTTTGCAAAGGGACTGGCATCTGTATGTCTTTCAATCAGCAGCTGAGAAGGAAGGAAAGTTGGAATGGAGGGAGGACAGAAGACAGCGGGGCGGAATGGAGAAGGAAGCAAGAGAAGAATAAAGAATAACACATTAGTGGAAAAAAGGAGGAAAGCCTGCCATGATTCATAGAGATGTCAGAGGAACAAGTAAGGGGAGACAGCTTGCCCTGCAGTCCATGTTCCTTCTATCAGTTTCTTACGGAAAGAACACCATGTTAACCTCAGATAAGGTTTTTCCTTGCTTGAGATTCATTTAACACTGAAATCCCTGTCATTTCCAAATCTCATTCTGTGTTTTAAGCATCTAGGCAACACAATGCTACTCTTACTTGCAAAAATGAGCCTTACGACCCTGATGAAGTTTTGCTTGGATTTACTGTTAAATTGTAAGTAGAACTAGAAAGGTTCAGGTGTGGTTGATAGGGAAAATGATTATAAATGTATCTTCCTCTTCAGGAGGTCACCATGATAGCACAATAGCCACATCCAGTATTGCTACTAATAGCAGCCACAATACAAGGAATCAATGCAAGAAATTATTGTATTGGTACATTTCTCCAGGTTTGACAAAGCAGCAAACCAGATGTAAAGGGCATAATTTCTGCCTCCACTTTACAAATGAAGAACAACGTGTCAAAGGGAATAGCATACAGCTCCTTTCTATAGTTAAATAATTATCCGTCAAGTTGTGACAACAGGGGAACAGAACAACAAGAACATAACTACAGCCTCATTTATTGAACATTTATTATACTCTTGACAATTGTGTTCATTGGCTTTACATGCATTGTCAAATTTAATTAATTTTTTGCATACAAGGTTTTGAAGGAGGTATTTATGTCATCTCAGTTTTACTGAGCAGAGATCAGAGAGTCTGACTTGATACATTGTCTCCCCAAGGTATCTGAAGCAGGATTCAAAGTCCATCTATCTGTCTGAGTCCACATCCTAAATTTTAGCAATTCCTAAATCCCCACATGACTTATAAGCATTGTAGCTCACTCCAAGGATTTCCATTGGTTTGGGAAGAGACCCCTGTAAGTTGGAAGCAGGCCCAGGCCCCCTTCATCTCTAGGCATAGAAGGCAGAGTTGTGCAAGAGCTGTGAGGCATTAGTAATTGTGAAGTGAATGCTCATTTTTGTGAATACATTCATTGTTGTACTGCAGAAAGCTGAAAATAGCTTATTTGTATTCCAAAAATGTTTTCTTTTTTTGTTTTGTTTTGTTTTCCCCTCCCTGCCACCCCCAATACCATATGTTTATTTATAACATTTTGGGTACAGACAGGGAGTAATGTAACATTTATTTCAAAAGCACTGATTTGAGGACCACAGTGAGAAAGTAGTTGCAGTACATCCTAAGTGATTGAGGATGGGAAGTCTAAATGAAATGCAAGGCAAGTGAATAATAAATGCTTAATTATCTAAAGAAACCAGGGTAAAGTTGCAGGACTGTCTGAACTTTGCTCCAGGCAAGCGAGAGTATGAAAAATGACCTGCTTAAAAATAAACTAACTTAATTCATTGACCTTTTTTTGAAACTCTGAACATCTTTCTTCATTGGATCCAAATAACATTTGTCTCTGTGGAACCTGTAAAAAGGAACTAAAGGAAAAACACTCCTTGGGGAAAAAATAATCTATGTAATGAATGGTTCTCTTTTAGCAAAATCAAGATAATACATAGAGTCTTCTTGCAATGCCTTCGTGGAACTGACTCATGTCTATGCCTTCTTAGTCAAAGTGATAAATTGCAAACACACAGGTACTCTTTTAAATCATGATTGCATAGATTATCATTTCTACTGCCAAGGGGATTGGCTAAAGGATTTTCTGAGTGCAGACCTTTGAGATGTGTTCGGATAAACTCAGGCAGACCAACAATGTTAGAATATGCCTTGATAAGTGGGAATGCCTTCCTGTTTCTACTTTAATCAATTTTTAAATTATGTTCCAGGTACTGGAGTTGAAATGGAATAGATACTAAATATACATCAAGTTTTATGAGATATACAGTAATAAATTATGTTAGTATTTATCATTACAAAATACACACACACATCTACACATGAGGATCTTCACAAAGTTCGTGGAATGTGCATATAATGAAATTACTAGGAATGAATATCAAGATATTTTTGTGCCAAAATAAACTTATCTTTTAATTTAAAGAAAAGTGGGGATGTGTTGGGGAAGAAGATGTAAAGTTCCTGATTTAGCAATGAAGGTGAATACCAGCTAAACAAATTTGATTAGATGAGATAAAGTCTTCTGTAGGTAGTGATATGAGAGGAAGCATCTTGGAAACCTATTCATGGCAGTTTTACAAATGAAGGATGTGGGAGAAGAGGAACTGTTAAATGAGGGCTAATAACAGGAAGAAATCAAAAGTATGCATGGTCATGGGAAAGAAATAAATTGGAGATCATGGTGACATTGGGAAATTAAGTTGTTTTCCCTTCCTCAAAGGTAACGGTAAAATTTTATTTGCAAAGATTTTCTATATACTATGAAGTTAGGTTATAATTTAGATATTCAAACATTTCTATTAACTCATGTGTGACTTTGGATGAATGTCTACATTTTGTGTGATTAAGTATCCAATTTTAGAAAACACTGGTAGTAATACTATTTTCCATATGATATCAAAAATATATATACTCTGTTCTTTTGCTTTTGATTTTCACAAATTAAGCCTATATTATTAACTTTAAAAATTTATTTATATTGAATGAAGCAAACTGTGACACTTTAAAAAGATGTTTCCACTTGGAACAACTGAAAATTTTTGCATTAAGTATAGCAAAAAAATAGTTCAACAATGTTAAATACAAAACACCTATTTCTATTAAACTAGCTTTGTGGTTGAATGTTTGGAAGGTGGTAGTAGTATAGGGAGGAAAGACATTGGCTTGACCATTGCCTGGGACACTTAACATCACAGGGGACCAAGACCTTTTCTATGTGCCAAGTGCAAGTCAGAGATGAACAATCTTCACTCATCACAGAGCTGACTCATTTTTTTAAAAAAAGTGACAGACCACCTCTAGATCATGCCCTCCTATGAAGCTGACAGCCATAAGTGGGGTAAGGGCAGGATGGCTGCTTCTGTAACATGTGGTGTCTCTTCAAAGCCTCCTGGAAGAACAGGAATTCTCCCCAGATAAATCGGGCACAAGGCCAGTAGACAGGAGGATTTGGGAGGAAGCCAAAGAATGGTATTCTCACCTGTGGGGATATCCTTCTAATGTATTTGTTATTCAATTTCCATTCCATTCTATTTTTTTTACACAGTAAAGGGAATAGATTTCCATAATTTTTTGAAGAAGGAAGACAGGCAGAGAAACATTCCTTTTAAACACACACACACACACACACACCACTTAGAGAAACTAAAGAGGAGGGACAAAGTAATAATGTATGATGATGTGATTGTTTTAGGACCAAAGAGAACATGGGGAATGATAGTTTCTTCTCTTATAGTCTTTCTATTCAAACGTAAGAACCATTAGTTGACACAGAATAAAAAATTTTAGGCACCAACAAACTACATGCTAGTGCCCTGTGTCACTGTACTTGCATCTAATCCTTAAGTACAAGAGTTCTTAGAGTAATTTTTTCAAAATATCATATTAAAGATTAGGATTATGAAAATCCTTGAGGTTAAGTGATATGCCATATGTCAGATGATGACAAAATTTTGCTACATTCAGCTTACAATAAATATTTGTTAGAAAAATACAGAAATAAGTTGATGCATGATTAAGGAGAATTTAAAGTAATTTTATGTGTATTGAATTTTACATATCATTGCATTGTTTAAAATACCAAAAATAATCTGATGATGATGATGGTTATGATGATGAAATTTAGTTTAAAATATCTAAAACGAATGGGTCTCTGTTCCATATTACAATATGTATCCCCAACAAATGCCATCTCTCCAGTTTTGCTGATGATTAAATCCTCATATCAGTGAATGTGACAGCTGGCTGATTGCACACATTGACTTACCAATCATTTATTTTCCTGCTTGGTAGCTCCAGTGGGAGGTAAAGTAGATTGAGTAAGTGCTGTGGTCATATTAATTGTTTTATGATAATTAGGAATCTCATCCTCACCTAAAGCATACGCTTGAGTAAGCTTTAAATAAGTAATATGAAAATCATGACACATATACCTTTAGTCAAATTGTTATTAAAGAAAACAGGAATTTCTCCAGTACTGAAAATAGCTATAGTCAAAGGGATATATTTTTGGAGAAACCAAGCTTTCGGATATGCATTGTGAGTGGAAGGATTATGAATCACAGATACCTCAACCTGTAACACTTGCTATTTATTTTACTGTAGTACTTTGGGATAGGTTTAGGTGAGAAAAAGAAATACTTATTCCCCATTGACTCCCATCCAATGGGAGCATACCAGTGTGTTTAGTAAATTTTTTCAGCTATTATCAAATGCCTGGAAAATTAGACTTTTTTATTTCTAGTGATGCTTTTTCTCTTTTGAAGTCTAGCTCTGAGTTTCATGTGTAGTAGTTGAAAATTATTTGGTGAAGAAGACGAGTGTTTGTTTTCATTGACTTTACAGAGAAACGTGGTTTAAGAGCATCAGGTTAGCCAATATCCAAGAGCTATAATTTTTTAAAGATTTATTTATTTATTTGAAAGGCAGAGTTACAGAAAGGCAGAGGCAGGGAGGTCTTCCATCTGCTGGTTCACTCCCCAAATGGCTACAATGGCTAGAGCTGAGCTGATCCGGAGTCAGGAGCTTCTTCTGGGTCTCCCGTGCTGGTGCAGGGGCCCAAGGGCTTGGGCCATCCTCTACTGCTTTCTCAGGCCAAAGCAGAGAGCTGGATCAGAAGTGGAACAGTCTGGACTTGAACCAGTGCCCATGTGGGATGCCGGCACTGCAGGCAGCAGCTTTGTGCGCTAGGCCACGGTGCCAGCCCCAGAGCTATAAATCTGAGACAACCCCTTGTGTGGTCAAAAATATGTGTGTAGATGATAGATAGATGTAGATGTAGATGTAGATGTAGATGTAGATGAAGATATAGATATATAAAAGGGTAGTAACCTTTGGTATGAATTGTTATAGTTTTTTTTTTCCCTTCCTATGGCCTAACATTATAGCCACAGAACTTCCTCAAAAGATGTGAAATCAGCATATGAAAGAGTTTTCTGTACCCCCATATTTAGTGCAGCTCAATTCACAATAGCTAAGATATGGAATCAATCCAGTTGTCCACCAACTGATGACTAGATGAATAAAATATGATGTATAAGGTCATATATATGTATATGAAGATGTATATGATGTATATAAGAATATGAAACACACACATGATAGAATACTAGTGTGCCATAAAAAGAATGGAATCCTGTTTTTTGCAACAAAATGGGTACAATTGGAGACCATTATACTCAATAAAATAAGCCAGTCCCTCAAAAACAAACATCATATGTTTTCTCTGATTTGTGTTAGCTAATATAAAGAGTGCAGAATAAATATAATGTATATGAGTGAAATTCACATCTTGACATTTGATTATTGTTTATAGCCCTTGTCTATACTCCTGAAGAATAGTGCTCTTTCTGCTTTCTACTTATTGAATTCTTTATTTAGTGGAGGATTAAGCTTGTACTTATAAAGTAAATTGAAAGTATGGCATTACAAAAATTAAAGGAAAAATAAGAAAGGAAGGAAGAGGGAGGGTGGGAGTGAGGGAGGGACAGATGGGAGGGTGGGAAGTATCATTGTGCTCTTAAAACTGTATATATGGCTGGCGCCCCAGCTCACTAGGCTAATCCTCCGCCTGCAGCGCTGGCACTCCGGGTTCTAATCCCAGTCAGGGCACCAGATTCTGTCCCGGTTGCTCCTCTTCCAGGCCAGCTCTCTGCTGTGGCCCGGGAGTGCAGTGGAGGATGGCCCAAGTCCTTGGGCCCTGCACCCGCATGGGAGACCAGGAGAAGCACCTGGCTCCTGGCTTCGGATCAGCGCGGTGAACCAACAGAAAAAGGAAGACCTTTCTCTCTCTCTCTCTCTCTCACTGTCCACTCTGCCTGTTTAAAAAACAAAAACAAAAACAAAAAACTTTATATATGAGGGGCCTGGCACTGAGGTGTAATGGGCTAAACTCTGCCTGTCGTGCAATAATCCCATATGGGCACTGGCTTGTGTCCAGGCTGCTCCTCTTCCAATCCAACTCTCTGCTATGGCCTGGGAAAGTAGTAGAGGATGGCCCAAGTGCTTGAGCCCTGGCACTCATGTGGGAAACCTAAAGGAAGGTTCTGGCTCCTGGCTTCACATGGGCTCAACTCCAGCCATTGCCACCATCTGGGGAGTGAACCAGTAGATGGAAGACCTTTCTCTTTGTCTCTCCCTCTGTCTGTAACTCTGCCTCTCAAATAAATAAGTAGAATCTTTTTTTTTTTTTTTGGCAGGCAGAGTGGACAGTGAGAGAGAGAGACAGAGAGAAAGGTCTTATTTTGCCGTTGGTTCACCCTCCAATGGCCGCCGCGGCCAATGCGCTGTGGCCGGCGCACCACACTGATCTGAAGGCAGGAGTCAGGTACTTATCCTGGTCTCCCATGGGGTGCAGGGCCCAAGTACTTGGGCCATCCTCCACTGCACTCCCTGGCCACAGCAGAGAGCTGGCCTGGAAGAGGGGCAACCGGGACAGAATCTGGCGCCCCGACCAGGACTAGAACCCAGTGTGCCGGCGCCACTAGGCAGAGGATTAGCCTAGTGAGCTGCGGCACCGGCCTAAAATCTTTAAAAAAAAATTGTATATAGAAATAAATGAAAACTGTTCTCTTCATATAAATCAGTAAATTTATTTTAAAAGGCTATAATGAACATATGCCTTTAGAAGTCCTTGGTGTTCAGTAATTGTTTTAAGTATATGGCAAATGTAACTTTTGATATAGCCCCCAACTATAAACATTATCTGATGTTCTAGTTTGGAAAACAGAGTTAAACAACACATAGGGATCTATCTGTATATCTGTTGGAAATTCAGAGAAATGAGTTAATTATCATTGGAGATCATTATCCTTTAAACCAAAGACTGTTTCTGAGATCAGTCTTATGTCTGAGTATGAATCCTGTATGTAGCTGAAAGTAGCAGTACACAAATACTCCATCTGTTTCCTTACAAAATCAAGTTGCAGTTACATCCTATAGAATAATTCCCTTGACCAAAACACCAGAGACCATGATTTTCCCTTTTTGAGAAGTACTTCAAAAGGAGATTTTTGTTCTTAGAAAAGAGTCCTACCTAGTTCCTCTCACTATGCACTCTGCTAATTAGACTGCACCTCCCTCATGATAGTTGCTCAAGTAATTTGTTTAAAATAAACTAACATGCATAGATAATTAATTCAGTAATGAACATTGTAAAAATGAGCCTCTTTAGAAGGATTTAGGTGTAGCCCATCCAGGAGATTCTGGCTTTCAAAAATAGATGTTTCCTAGAAATCTGGAATGTATCTCTTGGTATATTCAACATATATCAGCATTTGATAATTTAGGAACAGTAGCGATGATATTGTTGATTGCAGAACTGGGGCAAAAGGTTGCACTCATAGGTGCTACATAAGGATAGACCACAGCTTCAGTGTATCTTTTTTAGGTCACTTATGTCTCCCATTCCTTCTGGAAGCAATGCCTGCTCATTTATGGCCATGGCACATAACTCTGAGCATTCCAATCTATTGTATTCTGTTCAAAAAATTCTTGGAAAGAAAGTTACTGTATTGATTGCTCATTTCATGCCAATTTCATATTTTTCTTAGTAAGTATGTGAAGTGGGTATTATAATCATCACTTTGTATAAAAGAAAATAAAAGCTCTGGGCAAATGAATTTCTGGAAGTTACCACAGTAATCATATTCAGATCTGGGTTTCCTGACCACATCTGTCTGATTTCAAATTCTGCTGTATTAGGCTTCCTATCTGCATGGGGAATACTTCAGTAGAGGGAGGGGTAGTGAAAATTTATGAATACAGTAAAAGAAAAGATAGAGGTATTCTAAAGGTTTTGATGTTTCATTTAATTTTTATTTTCAGTTAAGTAAATGATGCTTATTAATAATCCCGACTATGAAGGACAAATGTTATATTGAGTAAACATAGACCTAACTTCATGGAGCTTGCAGAATTAGAGCAATGTTATCATAAATAGTTACTATATCAGTTGGATATTTTCTTGTTTGTTGTTCAAAGTAGTATAGAGAATACATGTAACATAATGAGATTGTTGATTTATTACTGCTATTATTATTTGAATGATTGGATTGGACTTCCTAAAAGGAAAATGGAAAAATTAAAAGAAATTTCTTGAATAATCAGTAAAATTAATTTAGATTCACCTGGTTATGAATGACTCAAGAATGTTAGATAGAGGATACCAAAATGGGACAATTTGAAAATAATTGTGACTCTCCATAAAAGTCAGTCTGTTTAGGGCCAGTGCCATGATACAGTAGGTTAATCCTCCGCCTGCTGCACCAGCATCCCATGTGGGCACTGGTTCTAGTCCCGGCTGCCCTCCTCTAGTCCAGCTCTCTGCTATGGCCTGGGAAAGCAGTGGAGGATGGCCCAAGTCTTTGGGCTCCCGCACCCGCGTGGGAGACCAGGAAGAAGCGTCAGGATCCTGGCTTTGGATTGGCGCAGCTCCGGCCATTGTGGCCATTTGGGGAGTGAACCAGCGAATGGAAAACCTTTCTCTCTGTCTTTCCCTCTCACTGTCTATAACTCTAACTCTCAAATAAAATAAATAAAATCTTAAAAAAGTCAGTGTGTTATTCTTTGAAAACTTGTGAGACTTTCAATTGTAGCAGAAAGTTATTTTTAAAAACTGAGTAGAAAAACTAGTTTGTAGGCTTATATTTTTCCCTTGCAGTTAGAAAGTTACATGGTTATAATATGGAACTAAATGGATATTTCTATCCATAGTTTAAAAATAAATATTTGTACAGTAAGTAGATTTTCTAAGCTCCTGCTATTGTGCTTAGAGCAAGTGAAACATACACAAGTTTTGAATTCTTGTAGGCAAGGACTAAGGTGCATGGACTATGACTATGTTAAAAAAAAGACAACTAAAGGAAAATATTATATTAGAATCACTTTACAATTTGTGATTATGTGTAATTTACCACCTAGAATCTTAAGTGTGATTGTTTTATTATGAGCTGCGCAGTTTCATTATGACCATGAGGATCAGAAATTTGGAGTTCACTAAATTAGTGATTTTAGTTTTCATGAGGTTAACAGGGTTGAACTGCTTGGTCAATGTAAGCATAACTATAATTAGATGGATTTTTTAAAAAATATAAGTATCTGGAGAATTTCTTTAAAAGTAGTTTCCATGTGCAGTAAAGTTTTATTGTGTGTGACAGAGCACTGTTGGAATGTTCCTTTCTATCTCATTAGCTTTAATATTGTTGCTGTGATATTATATATCTTAGAAGCCACCTTTGCACTCTGACATCTGTGGATCTCTTAAAGACAGGAGTGGAGATTGCCTAATTGTGCTATGTACGAACAAGCACACTTAAAGGCTATTCGTGAAAATAATTTAAGTGGCAATTTTTACATGATGAATCAAATTGCACATTTTATGTCCTTGCTTTCACTCTCTGCAGATCTAAATTAGCAACCCCGGACACAATTAGGAATAATAGAAGGTACTGTATGCCGGGCCTTGGACAACAAAGCTGGTGAAATATTCGTAATTGAAAGAACTGGGAATGAAGCTTGCTGGTCCTCAGTTCTCCTTTGCATAATTGGGCAATCTCCAAGGAGCAGAGCCCCATAGAGTTCTTACAGAGTTAAATTTGCTCTCTCCCTATGGCTTCATTCTAGGTATTTGAGTTTAGAACTGACCTAATATCAGAGGAACATTCTTAATAATCATAGTTTAGGAATTTTTATAATGATTTATTTGGATGAAAGAGTGACACAGAGAGCGGGGGTTGGGGGGAGAGACTTTTATTGGCTTGTTTACTCCCCAAATGGCTGCAACAACCTGAGCTGTGCCAGGCTGAAACCAGGAGCCAGGAATTCTATCCTGGTTCTGCACAGGGGTGGCAGGGGCCCAAACATTTGGGTGTATTCCACTGCCTTTTCAGGTGTACTGGCAGGGAGCTGGATTGGAAGCAGAGCAGCCAGGACTTGAACTGACACTCCAGCATGGGATGCCAGCATCACAGGTAGCCTTGACCAAATGCTGGTCCCAGGATTTTCTAAATTTACAAAGCCATAGTTTTTTGGGTTTAAGTGACTAAATCATGAATTTTTGAAAAAAAAATTTCAGAATAGTTTAAAATTACAGAAGAAAAAATATGAGGTACTAATACAAACAGTTCCCATATCCCTCTCATTAGCATCTGATATTAGTGTCTTTCTCATAATCAATGCACCACACTCAGCTTCCTCTATTTTTACCCCAACTCCTTTTATCCTCCACCCTTCCCCCTCCTCTAAGAATCAACATTCTGTGTTCAGATTGCATTTCTTTTTAAGTTTAGCTCCCATATATAAGGGAGATCATGCAATATTTTTTTTTTTTTGACAGGCAGAGTGGACAGTGAGAGAGAGAAACAGAGAGAAAGGTCTTCCTTTTTCCGTTGGCTCACCCTTCAATGGCCGCTGTGGCCGGCACACCACGCTGATCCGAAGCCAGGAGCCAGGTGCTTCTCCTGGTCTCCCACGCGGGTGCAGGGCCTAAGGACTTGGGCCATCCTCCACTGCACTCCCGGGCTACAGCAGAGAGCTGGACTGGAAGAGGGGCAACCGGCACAGAATCCGGCACCCCGACCGGGACTAGAACCCGGGGTGCTGGCGCCGCAGGTGGAGGATTAGCCTGTTGAGCTGTGGCGCCAGCCGAGATCATGCAATATTTTAAAGTCTTTCCCTTATAGGAGGCAAAGGACTATTAAAGATCAAGTATTAGCAAAATGTTTATAACTTTGGTTCTGCTTCATGTACTTTTTTTTCTCACTAGATGTAACAGTTCTGTAGTTACTGCATAATGATTAGAAAAATACAATCCCCAATATGATATTCCATTTTCAATCTATTAGTTATAGGAAATTACAATAATCAAATATTAGAATTATTATGATGTAATCTCTTCTTAAATGGTATCACTTTCCACACCATTGAACAGAGACAGAAACAGCAAGTTTAAAATGGTTTTGGGGGCAACAGTTAAAATGCCTGCACTCCAGTTTGGAGTACCTGGGTCCAACACCTGCCTCTGGCTCCTGACTCCAGCTTCCTACTAATGTGCAGCCTGCCAAAAAAGGCAGCAGGTGATGCCTCAATTAACGGGACTCCTAGCATCCATATGGGAGACCTAGAGGGAGTCCCTCCTCTTGGTTTCACCTTCCTCAGCCCTGGCCATTGCATGCATTTGAGAAATGAATAAGATGATACAAGTGCAATCTCATCCCCCAACCAGCCCCCAACGTCTCTCAAATAAACATAAATAAATAAATAAATGGAATTTGGGTTTTTTTACATTTCATATGAACTATAAAGTAATGTGCCTTCTGGAAAACAGTCATTGAAGACTGTCACTTATGGTAACTGAAAAATTGCTGGACAGAAGCAAAAAGCTAGGCAAAATCTCTATATTACATATACTTTTTTTTTTTAAGAATTCAAGTTCATTGTTTATGAGAGAAAGGATACAAATAATGACACTGTGGTTTAGAATTTCATGGAATCAACAGGGTGTTGTCCTCAGTGTGAACTTTGGATCAGAGTTAGGTTCAACTGTGTCTCCAACATTCCCTACTTGAACGACCTGGACAGAGATAGATGCTTCATGTTCCAGAGATCCTATGTCTTTGTATCTTAAGGACAAATGATTATGGCTACTTTTTAAAGCTCTTACAGGGTTCAAATGGAGATACTTGGAGAACCAAGTTCAGCTTCCACTCAACTACTTGAATTCCTTTACTTGCTTAAATTTGATTTTTCATTGAAGGTTGTTAGCTCTTCAGTTAACCCAAACATCAGTGCTTTCATTTCTGCATCTTTCAATACTGGGTCATAATGGAACTGAAAATGGTTGGTAACATAAATCATTGGCTTGAAAATAAAATGGGTGGAAAAAAATCAGGTTTTTTTTTTTTAACTCAAAACACAAAACCAACCTTATTCTGTTGGTAGAGTATTGGACTAGAGGGCCCAGTGGTTTTTCAGACCCAGGAGAAGCTGAACTGGAAGTAGCATTTCAGAGCCTCCTCTCACCCTATTCACCCCCAGCAGGTCATGCTTCCTGCATATTGGCTGCATTCCTTGTGATTGTCATGTTCACAAACGGCTGTCTCATCATTGCAGACTGCCAACACCTGTGTATGAGTCAATTTCCCTCATTTTTCCTTGCAACCATTTCAATAAATGTCAAGGTGCTGAGTTTTCACATGTGCAAATATTTATATAAGAGTGAGAATAAGCACAACGGTAATTTGATCCTAAGAACGTTTCTCAGGCATAAATTAATTACACCACGCAGCTTCCTGTTAAGTAGGGCAGTACTGCTGTGACTCTTTAGCATCCCGAGGCCAGAAAGTTCCATCTCAGAGGTGAAGCGTGAGAAGTCAGCTCTGATCCTCCATGTGTCTTCAGAAGAGGTCTGTGAATAGTCATTACGTGTACCTGTTTATTTTCCTATAAAATTTCTTAGTGCATTTTATATCGGTAGAACAGAATACCACAGACTGGGAAATCCATTATGAACAGAAGCTTGTGGGGTATTTTTTTTTTTTTTTTTTTTTGACAGGCAGAGTGGACAGTGAGAGAGAGAGACAGAGAGAAAGGTCTTCCTTTTGCCGTTGGTTCACCCTCCAATGGCCGCCGCGGCCGGCGCGCTGCGGCCGGCGCACCGCACCGATCCGATGGCAGGAGCCAGGAGCCAGGTGCTTTTCCTGGTCTCCCATGGGGTGCAGGGCCCAAGCACCTGGGCCATCTTCCACTGCACTCCCGGGCCACAGCAGAGGGCTGGCCTGGAAGAGGGGCAACCGGGACAGAATCCGGCGCCCCGACCGGGACTAGAACCCGGTGTGCCGGCGCCGCTAGGCGGAGGATTAGCCTAGTGAGCCGCGGCGCCGGCTCTTGTTTTGTTTTTATAGGTTTTCAGGCTTAGAAACCCAACCTCAAGATGCTGGCATCTGGAAGGGCCTCACTGCATCATGAGGCATCTCATAGGGAAAGGCAAAGAGAGGGCAAGAGTGAGAGACAAGAGGAGGTCACATTCATCCCTTTATAAGGAAATGACTCCGTGATAATGGCAACAATGCATTCATAAAGGCAGGACCCACATGAGCTGATCCCCCTAAAAGACCTCATCTCTCGGGGGCCGGGGCTGTGACATAGTGAGTAAAGCTGCCTCCTTCAGTGCCAATCTCATTGGAAGCATTTTCTCTATGGTCACTTATTTGAATCACATTGTCCAACTTTATGCAAAGTGGGGGAATTATGGGCAGGTTGGTAAGATGGCTTCACTTCTATAGCTGTGCTGTGGATATGCTGAGAAATTAAAGTTAAATTGAGAGCATTTTGGCAGCACAAGTACAAAAAGCTATGAAGAAAGAGATAAAGGTTTATCTGTCAGTTTTTGATTCCCTCACATGATTCCTTTGGATGTTAAGTCAACTCAGGCTAGAAATAGAACCCTAGAATTCCCTTGCCATCTTGGATCATTTCCATGTATGAAGACCATGAGGCTTATAAAATTTTTACTAGTATCTGAATATGTAAAACAATAACAGCACCATTAATTTTACACTTTGGGAACATCAAATGATGAGACAAGCAACTACTGAAAGAATGATTGAGGGCAGGCATTGTGGTGCAACAGGTTAAGCTGCCACTTGGGACACCACGTCCCGTCTAAGAGTGTCTAGTTTGAGTCCAGGCTGCTCTGCTTCCAGCCCAGCTTCCTGCTAAGACAATCTTGGTGGCAGCAGAAGTTATGTCAAATACTTGAGCTCCTGCCTCTTATGTGGGAGACCCAGGTGGAGCTTCAGGCTCTTGGCTTCAGCCTCGCCCAACCCTGACTATTGCAGGCATTTGGGGAGTGAACCACCAGGTGGAAGATCTCTCTCTCTCTCTCTCTCTCTCCCAATTTCTCTCTCTCTGTCTCCCTCTCTCTCTCCCCCTTCCTTACCCTCTTCCACCTTGTCACTCCACCTTTTATATAGATGAAAATAAATAAATAAACATTTTTTAAAGAGAAAGAATGAATGATGGATTGAAAAATATTGGTAAATAGATACTGGTAATCATGAGTGCAATCCGCCTCTAACTAGGACACAATTTATTTTGATATGTGCTCTGGGTTCTCAAGAAATGTACGTTTTCAGCAAGAATGAATGAAGAAACATAATATTGCCTAGAGTAAGAACACCTAGAACTGGAGTTAAAAAAATTCTGGATTCCAACATAATTTATGAACAGTGTGACTTTACATAAGTCATTTGTTATATTGTCCTTTGTAAGTGTGGGGGAAATGTATCTTTTAGGCAACTTTCTGCATATTTCCCTGGTTTAATCCCTTGATCATTTTTTTAAAGATTCAATTATTTATTTCAAAAGAGTTACAGAAAGGGAGGGAGAGACACAGAGAAAGAGAGAGAGCTGGCGCCGTGGCTCACTAGGCTAATCCTCTGCCTAGCGGCACCAGCATACTGGGTTCTAGTCCCGGTCGGGGTGCCAGATTCTGTCCCAGTTGCCCCTCTTCCAGGCCAGCTCTCTGCTGTGGCCAGGGAGTGCAGTGGAGAATGGCCCAAGTGCTTGGGCCCTGCACCCCATGGGAGACCAGCATAAGTACCTGGCTCCTGCCCTCGGATCAGCGCGGTGCGCCGGCCGCAGTGCGCCGGCTGCGGCGGCCATTGGAGGGTGAACCAACGGCAAAGGAAGACCTTTCTCTCTGTCTCTCTCTCTCACTGTCCACTCTGCCTGTCAAAAGAGAGAGAGAGAGAGAGAGAGAGAGAGAATCTTCCTTCTGCTATTTCACTCTCCTGATGGTTGCAATAGCCAGCACTAGACCAGGCCAGACCAGGAGTCAGGAGCTCCATCTAGGTCTTCCATGTGGGTAGCAGGGCCCCAAATACATGGAGCATCCTCCACTGCTTTTTTCCAGCCTTTAAAAGTTCCTTAATTATTTGAGAGTAAATGATTATTGTTCATCATTTAACAGGTCAGGAAAATCATGATGAGAAAGGGTTAGTAAATTATTCAAAATCATCCAAAACATGAAAGTCAGGTTTGAACACACATGCATGCCTTTGTCCTAGTCCACATTCTTGTCTCTGTATCACATGACTTTATATATGTATATATACATATATATATTGCACTTAGGTGCACATACAGACATTATTTCTTGGGATAAGATTTTATTCAGTATTACACTGTAAAACAGATGTCATGTCCAAGTAGTGACTTCAAGTTTCTTAGACTTCTGTGGTTTGCCTTGTGAGAAGCAAAAAGTCAGAAATATAGATAGATAAATCTTAAGTTCTGTAATTATCATGAACTAAGAGTTTGATGGAAGTAGTCTTTTGTGTGCCATCAATACCTCTGTGCCAGAGAATCTTATTCATGTCCCTCAAACAAGCCCAAGAGAAGATAGTGCCAGTTGAATTGAATTGAAGGAAGGAGACATGTAGAGAGTAGTGACCTTCCATATGCATTCATTCCTACATACACATACCAAATATATAACCTCATAATACACATCTTCACTTCGATTAGAACAGGTTGATTTGAACCAGAACAGGAAAGACAAAAGAGTCATACATCAATATTTTAAATACAGAGAAGGAATAGTAAGGATTGGTAAGATTACATATTTGTTACAGAATTTTAAATTTTGTGTAAGGCATAAAAATCACAGGCCATGTAATGTATTTGAGGAAACAGTGCTAGGATGGATTTTGACAACTGTCACTAAGGGAACAGTAGACCTAAAAAATAGCCCTGTTCATCCTAACCTTTTGTATAGTAATTCTCTATTGAACAGAACATCAACTTCACTTTCCATTCTAACTGCTTTTGCCTCCAGCTTGCCTCCTGGGAAGGTCAGACTCAGCCTCTTGTTTATACAGGTCTAATTATCGCTGTCCTGGAGGGACATAGAAACCTATATCCCTATAGTTTCCTCTGTATCATGAGGCATAATCATACCTGCATTGCTACTCGAAGTGGTCTTTATACAAGAAAAACGCTGATAATGAATGGCTCCTGCAGATTGCATACATTTGTCTCATTTTGTCCCCAAGGAAAGCATCATTCTCTCTGTAAGAGCTAGAGGCCAGAAAGCCAATGAGTTGTGGAGACTGGCTGCCCTGTTTCATGTAGCTTTGCACACTGTAATATATTCCTCTGCTTTTATACTTAGAATGCAAAGATTCTGAAGTTAGCTCCCTCATCTTCTGTATCTTTAGTATTTGATGTGTAGTAGGTGCCAAAAAAGCACTTGTGGAATGACAGATTCATTCCTTGCAAGTTACTTAGCTATACTGCTTCTTCCCTTTTTTTCTGTAGTGTTCAGCTCTGTGTGTGCAGCCTGTTCTCTTGGGTCCATAAATGGAAGTTCCAATGCGTTACCTGAATACACCTAGGGTTTTTTTTTTTTTTTTGTTAAATATAAAAAATACACACAGTAACTGAAACCAGTGACTATAAGCAAGAGAAAAGGAAGAGTAAGTGTTTTGCCAATAGCAGTTGATAAGCCTTGCACAGACACTGATCTGATTAAGTGGAAATCATGCAGAAGCATTGTCTGAAAAGAAGCATGCGGGGAGGAGAGGAAGGGAGGATTTCTATTTTGAGATATTGTGTGAAGGAAAAGAGAGAAGTCAACTGTGCTGGGAAAAAAAAAAAAAAGGGATGCACCCCAAAGAAGAATGTAGGAGAATTTCAAAAACAGACCTTGTGGAATACAACAAAAGGGTCAAGGAGGGTGTTGAATTGAAAGGAACAAAAGGGGTGGCAAGGAGATTATCCAAGGTTTACTTGTGAGATCTGTGCCCCTTGAATTATTGTAAAAGAATCATGTCAGAATTTTAAGTGACTCTATCATGTAACTTCTCTGAGTTCTTGAACACCTTTCAGTTTCGTATATGTCAATGTTTTATAAACCTCTTTTGTTGACAAAGAAAAGCCAGTAGAAACACGATGTTGTTAAGAAGCCCTAAAATATTTTCTTTTAGCTCAGTCTTTTTTCTGATTCTTATATGTTTGATGCTCGTTGCCACAGCCACCATCATTAAAGTAAGACTCCCTTCCTGGCCAAAGCCTTCTCATTGAAGTAGTTGCGACCCGCTGTCCTGTGCTAAAGCAGTGGAAGCGAATTGTTGCCCCATGTCTCCAATAGCCTCCTGCAGCCAGTAACATGCATTACAGTCTTAGCGGTAATTGTTACCATCATGGTTTTGATCAGCTAAGAACTATTTTTTTAAACATTATTGGCCAAGTGCTTTGTGCAAATTATCCCTCACAGTAATTATCTTAAAAAATAACTGTGGAGTAAACACTACCTTCCTGTAATAGAAAAAATGCCAAGAACTCAGAAATTTAAAGAAAAAAAAAGATCCCGTAGTCCTTACAACACTTGAAAGTGAAAAAGCTAGAAATCAAGTCCTGCTTATCTGTACTCGTGGGCAGTGTTAGATGTGCCACATCTAATTGAAAGCCAGGCACAGAAACTTCCTTTGAAGCATAAGAATAAGGACCATTTTAACATTTGGAGACAGGATCAGCTCAATTGAAATTTGTTTTTAGTATCTGTTATCCCCTGGGAACTATTTCATATTGTGTCAGGTGGGTGTTTCCATCTTTCTCTAGTAAATGGATGAAAACAATCCCCTAACTTTATTTAGATGCAGCTATGAATTCTGGCTCTAATTCTTAAAGGTGATTCCAGAACTTGTACTCTATCTAATCTGCCACCCTGCTATTCTCATCTGCTTAAATTATGAATTGCTAGGAGAAACCTCCAATTTTTAATGACTTTCACTTTGCCTTTTTAAGCCATCCATCCTTATTATATGTATAATTTGTTATTGGAATTATGGCTTAAGGAAAGAATAGTGCCATCATGTTCTTCACAGAAATAATTCCACTTGATTGAGGAGTCCCTGGAAGTTTTTTTCATTTAGGGGAAAATAAATTCACCTTAATTCTGAATAGGAATAATTGCAAGCATTTCAGTGTATCTCAAAATTGGCAGTTTAAGTGGTACTGGTTACTGGCTAGCTATGTGTTGATACTGAAAATACTGTGCAGAATTATTTAAAAAGGAGGATTCCAGGAGCTGCAGAAGCAACAGTGCATACACTAAAGTCACTATGCATGCTGCATATACAAATAGAGAGATGGATTATGATGGTTAATTCTCTTACAAGGATCTCATATATTACCCCGTAGTGACATGGGTATACCTGCAGCAGTGATCTACATGGTGGGAGAATTAAGAAGCTATAATTTTTTTCTTCTAAGGATGTACTGCATCATAAAAGTGAAAATTCACAAGGAATGGAGCAGTTTTTACACATTGAGATACTTGAGTGATCCTTAGTGGCCTGATGTAAAGCTTCCAAGCCTGCTGTTCTCTAGAAATAATTTTCAAGCATAAGTGGAGCGGGGCGTGGAGAGGTTAATATATAAAACCTATGTGAAAGAAGTTATGTCTATCAGCAGACTTATTAAGACGCTGTGACAGCATAGGAGATTGTCAGACAAATATCTTACTAAGCACTCTTTGGAGATTTTTAGCAAAAGAAGAGTATTTTATTTCATTAATATTTCATAACTATGATTCTAGAGACCAAGATTTGAATCCTTGTTTACCCACAGCCTGTGTGTTCTTGCCTGAGATTTTTTTCATTACTGGACCAGATTCCAAATCCCTAATATTTATGGGAGCATACATTTTCAGCCTCAAAAAAGGAATTAAATTTTCCTATGAGGTAGGGGAGAGACATTTGGATGCCATTTCCCAGAGAAATAAATAACTGTGGGAACTTAAAAAATAACAAATTAGTCAGAAGGATCATTCATTACTAAAGCATATACATCATATAATTGTTTTTCATTAATCCGTCTCCAAGTATTTAAATTCATGAAATGTTCCTAGGATACTTAGCCCCTTAGTAAAACCCCCTCTCTTGAATACTCATGAGAAGATCTGAAATATTAGAACACTATACCACAAATTTATACTAATAGATTTAATTAATAGCTCAATTGTCAATTATGAAATGGTTAAAATATCTAGAAAAACAATGTGCACCCCTGGGTTCTTTAGTCCTCAAAGCACACTTACCTCCCTGGCATTCATTTAAGTGTCCTGACCTTCCTCTGGCAGGCCGGTACAACCTTATGATGTGGCTCTTGGTCTGTTCTAGAATGGAATCCTCCCTGAAGGTAATTAGACCTAAGGTCAAAATCTGACATCCACTCCCCAACTTGTGGCGCTATGACTTTGTGGCAGCATCTAAATGTCTCTGGTCCCTAGAGACATAGCAGTTATTAATATGTATCAAGTGCTTCCGTGCTCTATGGCCAAGACCCCCCAAAGCAGTTCAGAAATTTTCTAATTACTGTTTTTTCCTACCTCTCCATCTTTTTTTCTGCCTCATTTTCTCCCACCTTTTCTCTCCCTCTTTATATTGCTTTCTTCCCTCTTATATTTTTTGCATATCTATTACATGTCAGGGATTGTACAAGTTTCTGTGCATGAAAGGATAAGACATAGAACTTACTCAGTACAGGTGGAAAGCATAGGGGAGGTGGTGCAATGCAGAAGAAACATAAAGGTAAATTCTGTAAGGAAGTTTCTAGTGAAGGCACACAAGGTCAAAAGGAAAGGAATAATTAGTTCTTCCCGGCCTGAGAAGGCTTCTTGGCTACTGAAATGTCCAAGCTGGGCCCGAAAGAACACATGGAATTTTAAGAAGACAAGTAAAGGGTAAGGGTGGTCTGGGCTGCGTTATCCACATGAAACTGTAGCAGCATCAAAGTCTGTGGCAAACATAAAGAAAGAACAGTCACTGGGGAATCATAGATATATGCTGTGTAGCCTCTTGCAGTAAAAAGCATTTGGGGAAAAAAAATCACACAGAGATTTGAATGCAAAAGAAAAAATAATTTATCTGGAAATCACTGTGGGCATCCCTTTTATTTAAGAATGTAGTTATTTCCTTTTTCATGAAAGAAAGAGAGAAAGAGACAGACAGAGAAAGACCATCCATAGGCTGGTTTGCTCCCCGAATGTCAGCAGTAACAGGGACTGATACAGGCCAAAATGAGGAGCTCAGAACTATGGAACTCTTCTGGATCTCCCATGTGAGTGGCAGAGACTCAACTGCTTGAGCCTTCACTGCTGCCTCCTAGGATGAGCATCAAGTAGGAAGCTGGAATTGGAAGTGGAACCCAGGCATTCCAAAGTGAGATCCGCGAATACCATTGGCATCTTCACCACAAACCAAATGCTTGTCCCGTATTCCCATTTTAAAATTTACCTGTTCATTTATTGGAAAGGCAAAGTGTCAGAGAAAGAGGGAGAGACAGAGAAAGAGAGTGAGAGAGATCTTTTATATACTGGTTTATGCCCCTAAATGGCCACAACAGCCATAGGTGGGCCAGGCTGAAACCAGTAGCCAGAAACTGCACTCTAGATTCCCACATAGGTCTCAGCGGTGCAAGCACCTGGACCGTCATGCACTGCCCTCTTGGGTGCATTATCAGGAAAGTGTTTCAGAAGCAGAGCAGCCAGTACTTGACCAGCACTCCAAGATGGGATGCTGGTGATGCAAATGGAAGCTTCCACGCTGTGCCACCACAACCCTCCACATTATTTTATTGAAGCTGGTAAGGAATTTTCATATCTTGTACTATCACTGAGTATAATCTTTGTTTTTAATTTTTAGAAAAATAGCATAAATTTATGCTAGTTATTGTTACCACTCAATTAATACCTAAATTTTATTTTCACATATATGTGTATGTGAAATATAAACATAAAATTACGCATATACTTATATATCTACATATATAGTATAAAGTAAAACAGTTGGATTATACACCTCATGTTATAATATCAACTTTAAACATTTATTTAGCAATTCATAACATTTTCTACATGAGATCAGTGAGCCTCAGGGAGTTTGTGACCTGCCCAAGATCACATATATTCTCTCCTATCCAACCTCAAAGCCCATTGTCTAACACATAAAGATCTGTGTCCCCTATTACTAAGTACTGAGAAATATGGGGGAAAGGAACACTTCCATTGCACCCACATAAACACAAGGTATCTTTATGTATATTTTCTTTCCAATTTTAATATACAGTTGTATGTAGCAACGTAGAACTATAATAATCATTGCATGCATGAATTTTAAAAGAAATTTATAAATATTTTATGCTGTTACAGAATCACTTTTAACATAGTTTATTTTTATTCATTTGTTTGTTTATTTATTTATTTATTTGATAGGCAGAGAGAATGAGAGAGCACCATGAACTGATTTGCTCCCCAAATGCCTGCAACAGCACAAGTACTGAAGCTGGGAGCCAGAAACTCAATCCAGTTCTCCCAGTTGGCTGGAGGGAATCCAACTACTTGAGCTGTTGCAGCTGCATCTTAAGATCCACATAAGCAAGAAGCTGGAATTAAGAGTCAGAGCCAGTAATCAAAGCCAGGCACTGCCATGTGGAATGTAGATGTCTTAACTGGCCCCTTCACCACTAAGCCAAATGTCCATCACTGTACTGGGTTTTTAATACTTGATTGGTATTTGTGTGTTTGTGATCTCTCTAACCCTAATCACTAATTGATTATTTCTCTGTTGTTAATATCTAAATTGCTTCCTTTTAAAACAAGGATCATAAAGAAAAGTGAACGTCTCAACCTAAAAAAAAAGTGAAGGTCAGGAAAAAGCAAATGTTATAATTTATTTTTTAAAAAGTAAATTCTTGGCCGGCGCCGCAGCTCAATAGTCCCAGTCGGGGCGCCAGATTCTTTCCCGGTTGCCCCTCTTCCAGGCCAGCTCTCTGCTGTGGCCCGGGAAGGCAGTGGAGGATGGCCCAAGTGCTTGGGCCCTGCACCCCATGGGAGACCAGGATAAGCTCCTGGCTCCTGCCTTCGGATCAGTGCGGTGTGCCGGCTGCAGCGTGCCAGCCGTGGCGGCCATTGGAGGGTGAACCAACGGCAAAGGAAGACCTTTCTCTCTGTCTCTCTCTCACTGTCCACTCTGCCTGTCAAAAAAAAAAAAAAAAAAAAAAAAAAAAGAGTAAATTCTTAACTTTAAAAAAACTGAGCTGGTGTGTATAAAAAAACTCTTTATTCCTGATTGATCTCACAATTGCATTTCCAATTACATTGTCATATTTTACAAAGGCACTAGAAATATATGTGATGCAATTTCCCCAAATCCCAGCCATTCTATCTATATACCTCATGTGTATATGTATATATGTGTCACCTATCCATCTAACTTATAATTTGTTATTCACAAAGAAAGTAGTTTTCTTTTAGCTCAATTGAAGTTGCACAATTATCTAATGTATTTGCCTAAGTGTTGCACATTACTCTGTGACACACCCGTACAAGTTTGGAATTGACGTAAAGCTATTGTTGAATGACATGATTGGCATATATTAAAGCATCTCTGGTTTTGTGTCCCTTACTCTTTATAACTGGTAGCATGTTATAGGAACTACACATAGTTACATGTAATACACATAGTTAAAACATATAGAAAGTGTGAGTGTGGTAGATGAGCACCCGCAAGAAATTGTGTCTAGTGAATTTGTACTACTTAGCCTTATAAAGGAAAGACCCTTTTTCACAAATAGTAAGATGATAATTGCACACCAAATTGGCAAGGGGTTTGGGATACCAAAGCTAGTGGGTTTATAACCAGGATAATATGTTCAACAAGTTCTATTCAAAACAGAAGTCTAGCACAGCATTTTATATCAACTGCAATCTTTGAACGGCACAATCTGGGAGACCCACGAAGAATGAATTACAGTAATCAGCCTTCAAAATGACAAAAGAGTTAATCAGCATCTCCTTGCCTTTCTTGTGAAGCCTCTCAATCTGGTGATATCACAGAAATTATAAAAAGAAGTCTTCGTGAGGGATACAAAATGCTTCTCAAATGATAACACCAAAGACAATGGGAAGGAAAAAAAACAACACAAGTTTTAAATTTTTGAGATGACAGAAACTAGATTCTAATCAGAAGTCCTCCCTGGATGATGAGACACAAGGAACAGCTGTGTAGCATTAGGAAGAATTTAGGACAGACTAGGATTTATATTCTGAAACTTTTGTACCGGGGAAATCTCCATTTGATTGAGTGAAGTAAAGACAAAATCATGTCTTTTAAATACAGGGGATTCAAGCTCATTAGTCTGTTCATAGAAAGAGAATGGATGTTGGTTTCAAGGAAAGATGATCCCTTTTCACTTCTTTATCTTATTAGGGTTCACCTCCAGGAGCTTACCTTTCTTCCTTGACTTCCCAGTGCCAGGTTCAAGCCCCACTGAAATAAATCCATGGAGAGTGGAGCAAAAATCATTAGCTGAAGTTTCTGTTAGCATAGATTTTCAAAACGGAGTTCCAATGAAACTCTTTGAAAGTGTGATTGCTTGCATTTCACCTTTGCCTCTACTGTATACTAGGTGCCACTGAGAGTCCTGCAAAGCTGCCTCATCCTCTTTGGACACCAGTTGTGGTTTTTCCCTTCTGAAAACACAAAGTGGTAGAGTCCCTCATTTTCAAGACTCTGGTTTGTCCCACAGATGCTCTGTGACTTATCCAAGGTTAGACAATAATGAGATGGAGGAGTCTAAATCTAAACTCCCAAACCATTATTGAGTTACAGTTTGCAAAAGGCAGAGACAAAATTTATATTAATTTTAATTTCATCAACTCAAAGTCTTATTCTGGAACATCCATGGTTAATCAATAATTATCTAGGTTGATATTCCTTATTGTGAGGCTATTTGTCAAATACGCACATGAAGATATTTCATTGACTTCCCCAGAAGAAGGCATTTTTTTCTTCTTGCTTGTCATAAAATTGAAAAGCCTAATTTGTTGCCAAGCTGGTGTGCCATAAGCTTCAGCATATGTAAGCTTCTGGGTACCTTACTGGGTATTGAGAGTGTATGACTGTAAGAAAGTAAGAGGACCAGAGTGGCACTGTTACTTGGCCAGTACTGTGAAAACGAGGGGTGTAACTTCATGTTTTTGACAACAGGGAGCTATTATTTTTGGCACCATCAAAAGGTGTTTTGAGTTAGTTTATTTGGCAAAAAGGTGTAGGAATCTCTTATCTGCCTTTTCTTCACTGAAAATAAATAAGAAATGTCATTTAACTGATATTTTAAGTCGCTTTTTTAGTATTCATGGGACAGAATTTTTGACTTCTCCAATCCAGAGGAAAGAACAATCTGCCCTAATATTTTCTGTTGTGTATGTTAGGTGATATGTAATACCAAACAATGGTTTTAAAAATAGGGAATTTCTGTCTCTTATTCACCAAAGAAGCAGCCTAAATCTAATAGTTCTTGAGAGAATATGTAGCCAGAGCAGGAGTAAACAAGTTGAAGAATCTATACAAATTTTAGAGGCAGATAGACAGAGAAAGGGATCCAGTAATTCATTTCTGAAATTCCTACAATGGATAGGACTGAGCCAGACTAAAACCAGCAGCTGGATGGCAGGGACCCAACTACTTGAGTCATCCATCTGCCTCTCGAGGTATGTATTATGAGGAGGCCAGGATTGGTAGCAGGCATCTCATCTGGCGTTTTAACCATTAGTGCAAACTCTCACCCCCCCCCCCTACATTTTATGAGAAAGAACAAGAGTGGGAGCAATGGGGTGGAGGTGGGGGAGAGAGTTTAATCATTTTAGGAGTCTATCAGTATGTTGGCGACATCTGTGGGAATGAAATGATCTGCTCTTTGAATAGTAGTAAAGAAGTAACATGCATAGCTAAGCTCCAACACAAAGAGAAAAGTAGGATGATCAAGGACATTTATTGTTTTTGTTTTTGTTTTTTTTCCCTCTTGTCTCTATAGTCATAAAGTAGTTGAGAAAAAGTTCCAGAAATTTTGTCATGGATTTTCGAGTAAGTTACTGTGGTTTGTGAGGTTGAGACTAGAAGCAGTGGACTCCAGCAAAGCCAGAACTCTTCATTATACTGTTTGAATTGAAGCCAGTTAAATGTGTTGAAAATCTTAAAGAAAGAAACCTTGGAGAGACTCTCTGCCTACATTAGAAATCAAGAAGCTTACTGTCAATATTGTATTAGAAATGAAGGAGTGTAAAGACTCCTGGATATACCACATCCTAGCCAAGTCACCCAGAACAACTCAATAAACTAAAGAGATATTATTCACATTTTACAGCTCTGGAACTATACGTTCTCTGCCTTCTCAAGGAGCTGGCCTCTGAACCACAATTCATTATTGCATTGGAGAAAGTTTGAACTATAGATGTCTGTGTAAGAATGACATGCTGGTGGGGTGTTGGAGACTTGGATAAAGTATCAGTATCCTGACTATAACTTTTAGAGCCCTGCCAGGACCAGAGTGATTGAGTAGAATGTACTAGTGAATAAAATAACAAAGGTGTGGGTCAACAGAGGATAATGAAGCACCCTGAGGCAAGCAGTATAGTTCCATTATAATCCCTTAGTCCACAGGAACCAGAGAATAAGGCAGCTGTCGAATGCTAGGTAGAGTTTTACTATAACAATATCCCAGAATAGTAACATTAGAGAGGTCAAACATGGGAGTAAGGTCTTTGGAGATTCTGTGGTCTTACCCTATACAATGTAGACACTCTCCTAGGATAATCTATGCTGGTGAAGCCTAAGAGAAAGTTGAAAAGTAAGGGAGTTCATTTAAAAAATCAAGTAAGGCAACTCTTTCATGTCAAGTGTAGGAGGAGAAGGTAGGATAGTGGATCTGGTATAAAAATTAGAGAATATTCAGTACTCTAACCACCGGCGCCCAAGGCAATTAATGAAGCATGTTAGGGAAGGTGAGGGATAAAGGGAAGCAGCATGGTTTGGTAACTACTGTGTGCAAACAACTTTGAATGAATTACTTCACATAATTTTAGATTACCCACAATGAGAGGCTATTATCTTCAGTTATCTTCATTTGACAGGGTGGAATATTGTACCCTGATGGGCTTAATAATTTGTTCATGTTCCCAAAATGAGTAAGTGTTAGAGAAAGATAAGAAGCCACATTGCGTGACTTCGATTATGAAGGAACATTTATAAGGTGAGTCAAAATTTTTAATATATATATATATATCTGCAACTTAGGTGGTGTGATGTTGTATACCTCAGTGTTGGAAGGCATCAAAAAAATTCCATGATTGGTGTAGACCCTTGGAGCATATCTTCTTCAATTTAATAAGCAAAACCCTGCACTGTGATGCCTCACTCATATTCTGAAATGACTCATCATTTTCTGATATAACTCACAACCCAGCTATGCTATTTTCAACTGAGCCACAAAACCATTTTAATTCCAAGTGTCTGAGAGACATCACATTTTGTTTATCTTTTAATTTTTTATTTATATTTTTAAATGATGATGCTAATTAATTCCAATCTGTCTTGAATCTCAAGAAGTAGTAGGAATTCTTCCAATAAGTTAATCGAGAAGGTTCATGTGTAGACCTTACCCCATCAACTTCCTTGAAAGAAATTGCTACCTTCCTGGAGAAACTCTACTGTTTTTCCTCTGATTACCAGAAATAGCATGTTGAATTCCAAAGTTCAGTGGATAGCTTCTGCCTTAGAATGTGATGGTACTTAAACTTCACAACCATTCATGTGAACACACAAGAGTAAAATAATTTTCTAACAAAAATTTGACACATAGTGAAGATATTTGTGGGGAGCAACTCAGACTAGACTAAGTTACTGGAATTAAGACTTATTCTATGCATCTGCTCTCCCACAATATGGCGCTGGGAGAGGAGGAAACAGCTTCTACACAGCTGCCTCCAGTTCAACCAGTAACCTGCAGGAGCTTATCCTGCTCCTGACTGGAGGAGAGCAGCGTACTCGGCGTGTGGGTAGCAGAGTTGGGATTGGTGGAAGAGGACTATAAAGGAGGAGAGAGACACCATGCACCAGGAACATCTAAAGGGAACATCCGGATAACATCTGAGCAGCCCCCGCGAGAGCCGGCCGGCGGTATGCCGCTCCCCCCGCGGATGTGGGGAAAGTGGCAGGGGGAGCCGCCCTTCCACGGAGGTGGAAGGATCGGCAGCCAACCCGGGAAGAACCAGCAGCAAACCCGGGAAGGGCCGAGCAGACAAAAGAACAGCGCAGGGTCCTGTGTCGTTCCTCCGCAAATGGGGGAGCGACAGATATTCTGATACACACACACACACACACATATCCATATCCAGAGCATTGTAGCTGTCTTGGCATTTCAGTTAGCTAATGATTGATTTTTATTAATATTGATATTTTTTCTTATGTATTTGCATTCAACAATGCCTTACAATGATCTGAATCAAAATGGTTACTATGTTTCCATTTTTCTTTTCTTTTCATTATGTTTTTGTTTTTTCTTATCATATAAGTATTATCTATGAGTTATATTATGATATGATCAAATTCTGAAAGAAACCATTGCACGAAAGGATATCATTATACTACTATAAATGTTTCAGAATCAGCAGGGTTATTAAATTGGGTTCTCCCTGAATGGTATAAAAGTGGTGTCAGTGTCTAGTAAAGTGTGTAAGAACTCTTCCAAGGACTGCTCAATTCTTAGGTGAATTAGATTTCCCTTGCCACTGTTGTTGTGCCTTGACTGCTACTCATATAATTCACAGACTTGAACTGTCAGACCTTTCACAGAGAGAAGATTTAATCAGAGCATATGAATCAAAACAAAGCACAGGCCTGCGCCGAGGCCTGCGCCGAGGCTCACTAGGCTAATCCTCCACCTGCGGCGCCGGCACCTTGGGTTCTAGTCTCGGTTGGGGCGCCGGATTCTGTCCCGGTTGCTCCTCTTTCAGTCCAGCTCTCTGCTGTGGCCCAGGAGTGCAGTGGAGGATGGCCCAGGTCCTTAGGCCCTGCACCCACATGGGAGACCAGGAGAAGGCGCCTGGCTCCTGGCTTTGGATCAGTGCGGTGCGCCATCCGCAGCGTGCTGGTCGCGGTGGCCATTGAGGGGTGAACCAATGGAAAAGGAAGACCTTTCTCTCTGTTTCTCTCTCTCTCTCTCTCACTGTCCACTCTGCCTGTCAAAAAACGAAAAACAAAAACATAAAAAGCACAAAACCAGAATTACAACACCTGAAGAAGCCAGGAGAAGGCCTCATCCTCGATTTGAAATGAACATTTGTGGTGTCGCTGATGTTATAAGTGTGTGGTATGTGTAGGGGAGAGATTCTCTCTCTTTTTTTTTTTTTCTTTTTAAGATTTACTTATTTATTTGAAAGAGTTACACAGAGAAAGGAGAGGCAGAGAGAGAGAGAGGGAGAGAGAGAGGTCTTCCATCCACTGGTTCACTCCCAGTTGGCTGCAACGGCCAGAGCTGGGCCAATCGTAAGCTAGGAGCCTGGAGCCAGGAGCCAGGAGCTTCTTCCGGGTCTCCCACGTGGATGCAGGGGCCCAAGAACTTGGGCCATCTTCTACTGCTTTTCCGGACCATAGCAGAGAGTGGGATCAGAAGTGGAACAGCTGGGTCTCGAACTGGCACCCATATGGGATGCTGGCGCTTCAGACCAAGGCTTTACCCCTCTGCACCACAGTGCTGGCCCTGAGATTATCTTTAATCTGAGCAGTTTTCTACATTTAGACAAAAGAAATATACAGCAATCCAGTAGGAATATTCTAGAATAGTCTGTATTTTTATTATGAATATTTAGTAATATGGAAAGGGACACGTTGTGACAGAGTTAGATAAAAATGTAGGAAATAGAAAAATATACCATCACACATATAACATATATGAAATATATATGAAATGGGAAAAATAAGAAAACTACAATCTCCATTAGTATGGGAATGTTAAACCAACTTGTATACACTCATACAATAAAAATATTTTGCAACTGTAAGAATTAATGAGGTAAACCTATATGTACTTATAAGAAAGATTCTCAAAAACATCCATTGTGAGAAAAAAAGGTCCAGAACAATGCTTATCTCATGGTCATATTTGTGATTAAATGTTAATATATATACACATATACATCTGTGTGCATATCTATGTGTTGACCTTGGGGTTATGCACACCCAAATTTCAGCATTAGTAATCTATGAAGAGTGATGTGGAGACAGGAACAGTGCCTATTAAATATTTTCAAACTATCTTCAGATATCTAAGTAGATTCTGAGTCTTTAAAAAGGATAATAAACTATTAGTGAAACAGAAAGACACACATGAGACCTTGACAATGAATCAGAAGAAAAAGTACTGAGATTTTAGCAGTTATGATTTATTTTATTTCTCATTATTTTATGTATTATCAGTTTTCTTATTTTCCATATATTTCATTTATCTAAACTATTTGCTACATTTACAACAGAGAAGATGAAACAAAACAATTAAAATATAAATATAGTTGAGCAGTACTTTAGAATTTAGACAACTGACTATATTAATTCTGATTGGTGTTGTATTCATCTGAGTTGAATCTAATAGTACATTAATTTATTTCATCTCCCTAAGTATTTGTGAGCTGCAGAATAATTTATCTTTGACCTTAGAACCTTCAAGCTATTTGTGTATTTAGTCATCTTGTAAGGGAATTTGGGGCATGTGATAAATTGTAGAATACTTTCACTGCCAAGGTTTTCCTCGGCGGATGAAGCTATGTTGTGATTTATACTTTAATATTGTAAGCAAGAATACACCATTCAGTTTACTTTTTAATGTATATTTTTTCAAGTTCTTTTTCTATGATTTTAAAATGTACTTTGGCAAGTTATCCATAAATGTCTATAAGTTACACCCTTTCTCAGTGTTGCTATCACAGATATATAGCAGTTGAATGTCAAAAGAAAACAAATTTATCTGAGAGGACTTGATGTGTGTGTGTAAACTCTGTGTGTGTGCACGTGTATGTACTGATTCACATGTTTAGTGCTGAATGAACTCTCTGCCCAGAAGTCATTCTTCCATTTTCTCCCTCAGCTATTATAAAAACTGCCCTTCCCAACATGGACAGAGAAGCCAAGGAGGAGTACCTGGTTGTTATCCAAGCCAAAGATATGGGTGGACACTCGGGTGGCCTGTCTGGGACCACAACACTTACAGTGACCCTTACTGATGTTAATGACAATCCTCCAAAGTTTGCACAGAGTAAGTAAATTTCCTGCACTGGGTGAAATTCTAAGAATGATGTTTTCATTTGAATTTGTGCTATAATTTTCAATGACATTGAGTGCTTATTCTGCTTGAGGAATAGCATACATATGTAAAAACCAATAGTCCTGTCATCATGTAAACACCACATTTTATATATTTCAGAAAGTTGAGAAAATTTCCAAATATCAAGTGTACAATAACAGAGTTAGAATCAACTTGAGAGAATGATGAAAATGAAACTCAGACTTTGTCTCTTTGTTAGTAGCATTTGTTATATCAAAGAAACCAGATCCCTAGTATCCGAGGTGGCAAAGGTAAATATTCAGTGCTCTTGCTGAAAAGTGCATACCCGGGGCCGGCCGGCGCTGTGGCGCAGTAGGTAATCCTCCGCCTGAGGTGCTGGCATCTCATAAGGGCACCGGTTCGAGTCCCGGCTGCTCCTCTTCCAGTCCAGCTCTCTTCTATGGCCTGGGAAAGCAGTAGGAGATGGCCCAAATCCTTGGGCCCCTGCACCCGCATGGGAGACCAGGAAGAAGGTCTTGGCTCCTGGCATCAGATCAGCACAGCGCCGGCCATAGCGGCCATTTGGGGGGTGGACCAACGAAAGGAAGACCTTTCTCTCTGTTTCTTTCTCTCACTGTCTGTAACCCTACCTCTCAAATAAATACATAAAAATCTTAAAAAAAAAAAAAAAGGAAGATGCACACCTGTCCTGCATCAGTAATCTTTCCCTTACTCTTCCTTGATAAGGTTGCACTCTGCCTTAGAGACCTCAGTGTCTTTCCGGGCAGCCACCATCAATGAATCAGAGAGATAATCATGGTTTGCCAACTTTCTTATCCCATAAAAGGGTACTTTTCTTCTCAGAATTTCCCCAAGTGATCTTACATGGAGAGTTGGTTTGGCAAGGCCTTGCGGACATGAGGACTCCTGGATTGAGATGTGAAGAGTGAATAAAATTAGCTGGCAAAAGATGACATCCGTGAAGGGTGAATGAACACTGTAGCTAGAAAACAATGCTCTCAAGTCATGTGTGTATCTATCAGCTTTGTTTGTCCATTTGTTTATATATTCATTTAGATTCTACATGTCAGTGATATCAGGGAGTATTTTTTTCTCTTTGACTTATTTCACTTACCATAATGTCCACCATTTTCAGCTATGTTGTCACAAATGGCAAGAACTCATTCTTTTAAAGGCTCAATAATATTCCACTGCATATATACGCAACTTCTTTATTAACTCGTCTGTCAACAGAAAATTAAGTTGTTTCTAGTTCTTGACTACAGTGAATATGGGAATGTTAGTATCTTTCTGAGGTGGTGATTTTGCATCAAAATGTCATATCATACACCTTAAATCTATATATTTTAAAAGCGCTTGTGGAAACTCCAGAGTTCTGTATGAGAATGGGAATAATTTCACTACAGCTGGAACACAGAAGACCAGAAGGAAAAATTGTGAAAATGAGCAGGAAAGTTAGGATAGGTGGGCATTACTGTTCTTGGATTTTTAAGCCATTTTTTTTTTTTTTTTTGGACAGGCAGAGTGGACAGTGAGAGAGAGAGAGACAGAGAGAAAGGTCTTCCTTTGCCGTTGGTTCACCCTCCAATGGCCGCCGCGGCTGGCGCACCACACTGATCCGATGGCAGGAGCCAGGTTCTTCTCCTGGTCTCCCATGGGGTGCAGGGCCCAAGCACTTGGGCCATCCTCCACTGCACTCCCTGGCCACAGCAGAGAGCTGGGCTGGAAGAGGGGCAACCGGGACAGAATCCGGCACCCCGACCAAGACTAGAACCCAGTGTGCTGGCGCCACAAGGCGGAGGATTAGCCTAGTGAGCTGCGGCGCCGGCGGATTTTTAGACCATTTTAAGTACCATTCTCTTTATCCTAAGATTACTGGCATGCCATTAAAAGAGATTAAATTTATAAACTGAGTTACAGGGTTTGGTCACAAGGAAATCAGAAAAATTAAAAGCTAGCCCTCGTCTACTATCTTCTATACACTACAGCCAGTTAAAGGGGGACTTGCAATTATTCATGTAGAAGGTGGTAATCATGGCAGGAAAGGGTGACAACAGTGGAAGTGGAAAAGAAGATAGATGAGACAAATATTTAAGAGTTAATGGTGACAGAAGTCTAAGGATAAATGACAACTGTAGTGTAGGCAGGTAAAGATTAGATGCATGCTGGTGTTTTTCGTTGAGACAGAAAATGCCATAGGAGGAGAACTGGTCTTTCTTGAAAGAGAGAGGAGGAGAGAAGAGATAGAATAGAAAGGAGTGGAACTTGAAAAAGACACACTTGATTCACCTTTGAGAATTTATCTATAGACATTTCCAAGTAGAAAGATTAGGAGAGATGTATTTTCACTAATAATTTTGGAATTTTAGCATCTGGTCATTCATATATCAGACAACAATACAACTTTTTTCAACTAAATTATTGAAATGGAGAGCACTGTTTCTCCTATCCCTTCTACCAACCTTTTATTTCCCTTTGGTTGCTGTTATACTTAATACCATAATGTGCAACTCTTCTTTCTCATAAATTCGTTATTTCAATTCAACAGTGGCTGATGAGTTTCAAAAGTATTCCCTTTCTTAGTGGTAATAACCATTAACTATGATCATGCTGGTAGAGGTGAAGAGAATGAACAGCATAGGAATGGGTAAAGGAATGGTCCATTTGTTTGGTTCCCTAAGGCTCCTGAAGTAAGACTGGTGGCAAAGGGAGGCCCCTCACTGGATTATTTACTTATTAAGCATACCTAAAGGTATTCTTAAACCTATTCTCAAACCTTGAAGGAAATGGAATCATTCTACCAATTATGAGAGAATTGGGAGACGTGTGCTCAGCATGAGTATTTTCAGTGCCTACTTGATGGCAAAGCTGTTTGGAAATGTTTTTGTTTCACAGCCCCATAACCTCATGATTTTAAGAGGTGTTCTTATTTCAACATTAAGTAAAAGGGTGCTAGTGCTAGAAGAAACTTTACTCATCATCTGAACCAATCTTATTATATTGGATAAAATGAGCCTTGGTTTATCCAAGGGATGCTGTGATTTATTTCAAACTAGAATTAAATAATGTTCTCAAGATTTAATGTTTCCTTTTTATTTATTTAGAGATTTATTTATTTATTTTGAAAGAATTACAGAGAAAGAGTCAGAGAGAGAGCTCTTTCATCCTCTGTTTCACTCCCCAAATGGCTGCAACAGCCAAGGCTGAGCCAAAGCAAAGTCAGGAGCCAGGAGCTTCTTCCAGGTCTTCCACATGGGTGCAGGGGCCCAGCGCTTAGGTCATCTTCTGCTTCTTTACTAGGCACATTAACAGGGAGCTGGATCAGAAGCAGAGCAGCCGGGACTCAAACTGGTACCCACAAGGGATGCTAGCACTTCAGATGGTAGCTTAACATACTATGATACAGTGCCAGCCCCTAGTTTATCACTTATGAATGGCTATTTTTAATTTGTTGTGATTTCAAGGGGACAAAAACTTCCTGGTTGTCTGAATCTGGGTTCTCTAGAAATTGGCACTGAGACAAGAATTTTATTTGAGTAGTTTAACTTGGAGATGGTCCCAAGCAACACAGTGGGACAATGCAAGAGAGGAAAAAGAGAGCCTAAAGAGTGTGCATTAGCAAAACAGCTACCATTGGGGATAACTGGAGACTTATCCCACTGAAGCCCTGACCACTGTAAAGAAAAAAGATGCAACCCATGTTATGCTTCCAGAGAGGGGGAGGAGCTTAGGACTTTATAGACTAACTCCTATGTATCATCAAGGGCTGTTTTTGTAAGGGCATTAATTATCTGGCTGATGTGAAGTAGGCAAAATGAGATTCGAAGGCAAGAGAAAACCCTCAGGCAAATAAATGTAAGAACTGGCAGTTAAATGTAGGCTAGAGGTGCACTAAAGTGGTACTGGCCAGGAGTTATGGTTGGGGTAAAATAGCTTCCTCTATACCAATGATAGTGAGTGACACCAACACAGCTAAAATAATTTGAATAAAAATGGGACTAATGCCACTAATTAGACATGTTTTACTGTCCCCATAGGAGAATGAATCCACACTGTAATTGTATTTTGCCTAGGGAGTTTTGAAGGTAGGATTTTGGTCTTCAGAGCAATGAGGACTTTAGTAACAAGAGAAGTGTTTCATGTGTCTGAACAGCTTGCTGCAGGGCACAACAGAAGTTTAGTAATTGGATTTTATCAAAAATAGTCTACGAGTCTGTAAATATAAAGGTAGTTCAAAAGTGACTTTCAGTGTGTTACACATTGCATCTTTCTGTGCTGAAATTAGCTTAATATTTTATGTTGGGCAACAATGAATATCCCCACAGGCAGTCAATGTGATTATACACCAAATTGGAAAGAACTTTCACATAGACTCACTAATATTCTGATATAACTCTTCCAACTTACTCGATAAACATATGGTTGAATAAGTTTCATTATCTCAGAATCGTCATGAAGAGAGATCACCACTTCTTCTGGGAACTATTTATCACTGAATCATTGAAAAGACCACATTACAAAAGGGAAAAGGATATTTATGTCTTTTCTATCACTGCATTGGGAGCATCTAGAGCAATGCCCAGAACCAAAGAGGTGCCAAATTAGTATTTGCTAAATGAGTTCATGAATGGCCGGGATCCGTGCAATGCTCACTGTGTCCCCTTTTTCCTAAGGTTTGTATCACTTCTCAGTACCAGAAGATGTGGTTCTTGGCACTGCAATAGGAAGGGTGAAGGCCAATGATCAGGATATTGGGGAAAATGCGCAATCTTCATATGACATTATTGATGGAGATGGAACAGCACTTTTTGAAATCACGTCTGATGCACAGGCCCAGGATGGCATTATAAGACTGAGAAAGGTAAGCTAAGAAAGATATTGCTCATCTTAAAAGTACCTCTGTGAAATTTGAGTTTTGAAATTTGCAGGAGTTGGGCATTCTTTCTCACAAATAGACTGTTGGAGCTGGTGGATGTTTAGCTTTTAGCTATTGGACGTGATGACTAGAATTCTTACTCCATCTCCTATCCCTTGGGCCCACTTCACATTTCAGCTAAAGCTCTGGTAAACAATCACAATGATGGTGATAGCCTCTCATCTCACTTATTTTTCTCTCCAAGTCCATGTCTCAGTATTTCTCCTTAAGCCAAAAAGATTTGCTCAGAACCAGCACAAGGTTCTACAGCGCTGCAAGGAAGCCAGTGCCCTGAGGGCAACCTTCAACTCATGTGGGAGAAAAACTGGTGGGCCATTACTATTATTTGAAGAAATTATTCTGAGGCATGTTGTTTAAGGTTCTTAAGGGGATTCACAGTGGAAATAACCTTCAGTTGCCCACAGAGGTGACAAGTTCAGTGGTTCTTAGAGTTTCTTTATATAACCATCCCCATCTCTGCATTCCTGCTTCTTTAAATATCTTCCCAATATACGTTGACATTTCCTAAGTCCTTAGTAGAGGCTGTGCATTCTGGGAAACGCAAAGACAGGCAGAACATTCACGCCTGGTCATTCTGACTAGTTCAGGCACTTGAAGGACAAGGCCAGCCTTGCCAACAGTGGGTACTTCAAATCATGCATCCAAAGTCCAAGCTTTTGTCTTGCTTCTGGGTATAAGGCTACCACTGGAGAAAGGAAGGTTTTGTTAACTTGCATGAATAATATATGGCAATTTGAGATATTTTTTGCTGGCAACAAATTGTTTTATGGCAGATGTGAAAAATTCAGTGCAACAATTTCTATTTGTTTCTCGTCATGAAATCCACATTTACAAGAAGTGTGTAGAACACAGTTCATTATTTCATGGACACACAATGTTTATATTATTTTATGGGCACACTATGTTTATATTATTTTTTGGGCACAGATTTTTACCCTCATCATAAATCTTTGTCATAAAGTACATCAAAATAATTTTTGAATAAATCTGCTTGTTCATAAATAAGAAGCTTGATGGTGGGTTACACCATTAGAGCCAATGACCTTTCCCTTTGCCTTAATGCTTACTCAGCATTACATTGGTATGATACAGCTGACTATGTGATTCTATCATGTTGCCTTGGGATCTACTGCTATGGCCTTGTTCTTAAAATACTCTACTAGAGAGGCATTAACAATGGGGAACTGGAGTTTTCTGAATACATTCTTTATCAAAATAATTTAAAAATCAATTTTGAGAAGATGGCTGCACTTATTTTAACTCTCTGTTGAGGAACACTATCTTTGTATCAGGATCCTAGCTTGAATTTAGAATTAAGAATTGCCAAGTATTTAAAAATTCATGCTGGAAATAGAGTACAATACAATTATACTTGAGTCAATTATTGAATAACCCAGAGCCACATTTTCCTTGAGTAATGATTCCTAATGTTATTTTTATTGTTATATTAGTTGCTATCCTTTGTTGCCATAAGGTGCTTTTATAACCTGAGACAATTAGCTGTTTGCTATATTTTATTCACTGTTGTTCATGAACTTCAATGCATATACTATGCATCTTGACACTAAGAAATATATGTATTTACTCTAGAATATAATGTATAATGGACCCTCTGTTTTGTCTGTGAAAGTATGAAAGACACTAGAGTATATTTTGGTACATTGTCATTGTGTTATTAAACAGACCAAGTCTCAGATCCTCTTTGTAGGGAGAATGTTCTGGTCTTATTTATTGCCAAAGCAAACCATGAGAGAAGGTTCAAGGAGTGCCTACTTCTCCATTCATGCACAGAACAACCCCATCAACCTTCTTCAGATGAGGGATCATGATCTTTATCTCTAGAACAATCCTGGGGAGAAGACTTACAGTTATCAGACACTGGGGAGGGATGAGGAGGGAAGATACTGAGCATAGAACACAGTTAGACTGAAGGAATAAGGTTAGTGCTCTATTGCACTTAGTGTTAGCCACAATAAAAACAAATCGTGTATTTTAAAATTGATAAAAGACTACATTTTAAGTATTCTCATCCCCCCTACATATAAATAAGTTGATATGGTGAAAGAATGTTTATTAGCTTGATTGACTCTTTCTACAATGTGCACATAGATTAAAATACCATATTATTAACCAAAAACTTATAAAATTATTACTTGTCAATAGAAAAATAAAAATAAACAGAAATAATCTGTTATGTTTGTGAAGATTTTTAGTTATTAGAGTAGGGGTGATAGGACAATTGTGAATATGCTGATTTTCAATCATCTATCCATGGGAACATGTGTCTAGTAATTCCAGAATAGATGGGAAAGTGTGTCTACCTTATTAGTAAAAAATATCACAAAACAAATAAAATACAATCTCATTTAGATCTGAATTCAAATATAAAAATCAGCACACGATATTGAAATAAGAATATATATTTAAGCTTTCACAGGAAACCTGAGTTTACTGATGCCAGTTTGTGTTCCAGCTTCTTATCATCTTACAATCTGCATTGCAGATTTAAAATTCTCTTTCTTATGAGAAATTGTGATGCAGACATAAAGTAGTTCTTTGAATCTTGACAGACTTGCATTTTTGAAATCTGAAGTGTTATGAGTTGCCAAGAATTGGACTATAAGCATTCTTATGCAGATGGGTTTCTGGTTTATTTAAGGGGACTCTGCTATTTTTTATAGCTCTATTTACCTAGGTCATTAAACAGTGTCTCTTGGATATTCAAGGAATGACATTAATATATCATAAATATTGTCAGTAATGATGCAATGAGGTAATTTCCAATTGTTTGCAAGTGGTAGATGAAGGCAGAGCCAGACCTAGCAATTTATCTATGCTGCCCTCACTTTTTCTTCTTCTAAAATAAGTGGATATGTATCTTCACACACGTATTTTTATATGCCTTCCTGCTTCCTATCATAGTACTCATAATAGAGACCATATAGGAATACCCTAAAAAAAAAAAAAAAAAACCCTTATTTTTAGCCACCTGATCAGTAGGGTAGCAATGCTTTGGAAGTGAAAAAAGAAAACACTCTTTGTTGGGATTAGTGCTAAATTATGCTTTATAATGTTTCCTTGGACTAAACAATGATGATTTCTAGTTCTTTACATTTCACACACTGTTGCAGAAATGATAAAATATTCCTCCCAGATAGAGATTGTGTTCAATGCTGCCTTATCTCCTACTGGCAGAGGACTGATTAACTGGCTGATTAGTATGCAGGTCATGCCTTCACTAGTAAAATTTTATTATGACTCTGAAGTGAAATTTTGATGGCACAATTCATGACTGTGAATATTTTGTGAATTCCAAGTGAAATGAGCAAAACAAAACAAAACAATAGGAGATTAGATTCACTGAGCTTGTATAATAAACAGATATCAATAAATGCCTGTAAAATTTACAGGTTGAATCAGGAGGAATGGAGAGATATCCCATTAAGTCTCACAAATGAGCTTAAATGCACATAACTTGCATCCATCAGCATTACACGCATTTGTTCTTGCCGCTGTGGTCATTAGTGAAAAACATTAATCTTTGTCATTTCCTTACAGCCTCTGGACTTTGAGACCAAAAAATCCTATACACTGAAGGTAGAGGCAGCCAATGTCCATATCGACCCACGGTTCAGTGGCAGGGGGCCCTTTAAAGACACGGCAACAGTAAAAATCGTCGTTGAGGATGCTGATGAGCCCCCTGTCTTCTCTTCACCGACTTACCTCCTTGAAGTTCATGAAAATGCTGCTTTAAACTCCGTAATTGGGCAGGTGACTGCCCGTGACCCTGACATCACCTCCAGTCCTATAAGGTATTTCTATTTTTAAAGAAACCCTGGCTACCTTAAATGACAAGTGTATCAGTGCAAAATGCAGTTATGTGTACATTCTGTGTGGCTGACATGGGGACTATACTCACAAGACCATGGGATTTTAATCGTCATATTTCCATGTGTATATGAGTATGCCCTTGTGTGTATTTGTGTGTGAAACCATGTGCATGTTATGCATATGTGCCTACTAAGAGCTACATTCAGTGCCTAGAACCGGGAACATCATGATGAGTAAAGCTATTCCAGCTCTCTGAAAACTTAATGGAAATGCACAATTTTAAGTGTTTTGCAGCATATTTGAGTGAATCTTTTGCATTTTATTTTTTTTGTCTTTTTTTTTAGCATTGAGAAAGTATTACTAGTTTGTCTTTTCTTAACAGTTACACTGTATTATAAACTAGAATTTGGAGGCATGAGACCACTGTGTCAATGCATTTAGAAGTTTCTCTCTTATTTCTGTGTTTGCTGTTTGTCTTTGAAATCATTTCCTTATCACTTCATGAGCATTTCAGATAGGTCAGCATATCTGTTTTAGTGTCTTTTAGACAAAAATCTTTCTCTGTTGTTTCAAAAATACCTTTTGTTTATACTTTCCCTGCTCAGAATATTTTCCAGGTTGAAAATAATCCTTTGTTAAAGTGTTTCTGCCTTTTTTTTTTTTTACAATTGAAGCTAAATCCTGTGTTTTTTCCCATTGAACTCTGCATCTTTTGTCTTTTGCCAATCATTCAAATGACAGTATAGGTGCTGAAGCTAAATAGCTTTCTTCGGAAAACACACTGGAATTGTATAATTTGTGTACTAGTCTCCAAGGGTGAAGTGTTGGCTAATGATGTGTTTACATGTGAATTTCAAATATTATCCTATAAATATTAGAGATGGAGGGAGGGAGGAAGAGTAGGAGGGAGGGGCAAAGAGAAAAAGAGAGAAAGAAATACAATTTTAAAGAATTGTCCAGTTAGTCTATGAGTTACATGTAAGTTCATACCCAACCCTTTCAATTTTCAAGTCATAGATATCTAGGGGCACAAAATCCTCTGATTATTTTATTCAGAGAAATTCTTGACAAATGAGTTTTCTGGAAGCTTTATTTGCTCACTTTTTTTTAAATGCCTTAAATTCTCATTACTCACAAAGGTGCTGAAACAATGAGGTTAAGAGCAAAACCCTGAAGAACAGTACTTGGCCCAAATAATTTGAGTTTAGACAGAAAAGAATTCTTTTAAAATCTAGCAAAGTTCTTTTTAATGCAACCTATTTCTAAATTTAGGAAAATAAATAACAGTGTATCTCATAAGGATACCAAAAAACAAGAGAAAAAGAAAAAGAAAAAAAGCTTCTTACAGAACAATCCAACCTGGAAGAAGATAAAACTCCAACCAAAGGGTTTGAGGAATGGTATGTTGGCTATCCTCAGTTCTAAATGAATTTGACAAATTACACTAATAGTATGTCCCTCATTTGGCTAAGAGGAATTTGCCAGGAGGAATTCCATTTTGTTAAGGGGTCTTGTGTTGAGAGTAGGGGAAATATAAAAAAAAATCAGAATTATGCTGGAATACCTATGTAAACAGGGTTGATGATATTTGTTGAATGAATGAATCTGCCCCATGTTTGTGAACCTCCATTTGCTATGAAAAGAGCCCAGAAAGGAGCACTTGCCCACTTTCTTTAAGTCTCCAAGCGTGAGATAGAATGTAAAGGGTATAAACAAGATTGGTTAAGCTAATAGACCAGTCACAGGACAAACTTTGATTAGACAGGGTTTCCACTCTTGCCAACAAGAAGCACATATAGGCTCAAGGGTTTCCCAAACCAAGGGCCTTCAGAGAAAGCAGAGGTTCAGATACTGGGGCAATCACATATAAACTCCGCACATGGAATCTATGGTAACAGAGGAATAGGCTTGTTGTGCAACATGTTTTTTTGCTGTTGTTGTTTATGTATTTTTTTTAATCAGCTGAATAAATTATTTGAAGGACTTTTCATAACATAGTGAAAGTGACCTCAAATTGGCAGAGCTTGGTTTATATCCAGGTAGATCTCAGTGTTTTTGCATGTTGTATAATCTATCCATTTTACTGATAGAGAAATGGGGATTTACTGGTAAGAATCCACTTCCGGTTATCAAATGCTGGTTCTCGTTGTAGTTGGCTGTTATTATTGTTGCTGTTTTTGTGAGGAAACTGGAGAGGCTGCTCAGCAACACCTGTCCGTCTTAGAAGCATTTCATGTGCAGGCACTCAAAGCAGATTTGAGACTGTGCTACCAGGAAGAGATGGGCAGATAAAGTACTGCTGGATGACATAGGCCTGTCTGTGCTTCTGATAGATGTCAGGCAAGTCTAGTTCCTTGGCATCTGTGGTCCCACCCGAAAAGGGGAGGAATACTCTTTCAAAGCATTTGCCACTGGCTTTCATGTGTCATTCAGAAGGCGGGCCCCACACAGTCTGACTGGAGGTGGATTGGCTCCACAGCGTAAGAAAGTGAAGTCACCAGCTGCACCTTTTAGCTTCTGCCCTGCATTTCTGCAGGCCCCCACCTTCACCCCTCACAGTTGAGTTAGCGAGCACAGCTTTCCTTTTTTTATGCACAATTGGTTAATTTGAGAAGAAAATTAAATTGCCCTACTAGCCAGAGCAGTGCGTAGTTCCTTAGGATTCCAGCAGCCAGATTTAGATCCACTTAACCTTTTTAAACAGAACTGCAGGCCATGGATATTCAGGGAATTAATGGGTAACAAATAGCTTTGTATTAATTTTTTTCTCTTTAGGACTGCTGTATTTTATATCCTGACAAGAACATATTCATCTTATAGGATCGCATTTACTTTGCCATCCGGAAAGAAATAGATATTTATCACAGCATCTGCCATGTTAAAATCTACAGTCATTAGCTGGTTGGTCAACTTCCCATCAGACTCAACTTCTTTTTAGAGCATACTGTCAAACCAGAAATATCCTGTTTTTAAAGCCCTTTCTCTTTCTTTCTCTCTCTCTCTCTGTGTGTGTGTGTATAAAATGTCTCATTTTATATGTATGTATATGTGTGTGTATTTATTATATATATATATAAATATGTGTATATGTATGAAATGTCTGGCTATTTCCTTCTTCCAGGCTTTTCTTCTTCCATGGTCAGTGGCATAGAATAAGTTCATGTTCTTACCCTCTCCCTTCCCAGAACATTAATCAGGTCTTTGCTACTTTCTGCAATACTATATGTCTCTCTGTAAGACAGTGAAGTTGTACAAATTATGAGAAGATGATTTGCTTTGAATTTGGGCTGACTGGTTCAAATCAGATTATTACTACTTCCTGGTAAGACAGCCAGTCTCTGAAATTCCCTCAATACTGTTTCCTCCTCTGTATGGGATAGTATCATATTGTCCTGTATGGGATAATATCACATCACTTGTGGCGTCACTGAGATGATTAAATGAAGTTCTTCAATGAAATATGTATTAGCTGTTAGCATTACCAGTTAATAAAAGGGAAGCCACCAGGCATTTCATATGTTAAATACCAACTAAAAATATAGTAACTTATTTTAGCAAATGCTTTTCTGCTAAAGGTAGCTGATAGTGTGGAGATGAGTCTGTTTTTTAACAGTTGTGTGCTACATTGTCCAATTAACCTCATTTAGTGTAATTTTCCCATGCTACAGCTATGAATATTCTTAGTGGTGAGTGTTTAGTAGGTGACAGGAACGTGCTTAATGTGCTCATTTCAATCTCTAGTACACCTGTGAGACAATATGGACACTCATTATCCCCATTCATCAGATAAAAAAAACTGAGGACAAAAGTCTAATTTGCTCAGTTTTACTGAAATACTTGGACTAGTAAAAGAGTATACACCTGGGTTTTGCTGACAATCTAATGCCTGTCCTCTGTCACTTTTTCACAATCCCCTTCTTTTCCTCTGAATCTCTGTAAGTGCAAATATACCTATATACTTCAGTGTGACTTAGCAGGATCCGATTTAATTGAAACATACTCATTCTCTAATGACCTCATCAATTCATTTCTCACAAAGGACAGCAAGAAATAGTCAGTATGATCTTAGTTTTATGGAGAAGGAAGCTGAGGCTCAAAAAAAGTGAGTTGCTGGTACAAGGGGGTAAATGCAGAGTCAGGGTTTAAGCCCAAATTTCTTATCATTGACCACTATGTCAGCGCATGCTCTGCTACATTATGCAATCTTGAATAAAGAGGAGGACTAAGCTAGTATTTACTGGGTCCCTACTTTGCGGCAGGCACTCAGAAATTATATTATATGTAGTGAATTATTTATATTTATTTAAGGCAAACTTAAGGCAAATTTAAGGCAGAATTCCCTGGCATATGTGTTTAAGTAAGTCAGTGCTTTCAAGTAAATATGTTATGGCCCATTTTGTCCTCTCAATAAATGTATTTCAAGTGTGTGTTGAGTGTCACCGTGCCTTGGAGATGGTATGCCATTGTTTCTAAGGTAGTCACCTCCTGTTTCTTTTCAGAACATTCACCTTAGACTACTTGAGTGGGCATGATGGCCTTTCAGCAGGCAGACTAGGGACTTGACCCATGATTATAGCAGCCACTATGCCCTGTTGTCTTAATTCCTCTCTTGAATGTAAGTGCCCACTCAGAACTAGAGCATTGCAATTGTTTTCCCCTATGCGTACTCTGGCGTTTTTATCATGTGCCTGTTAGTTATCACGCTGGCTGCTAATGAGCTTTTCTCCTGAAAACACTCCTTATAGTCATGATATCTAATGATGCTAAGGAGAAACACTTCAGACTGCAGAGAAGTTGGTATTAAATTGGAGAACAGGCTGTGTATGTTCAATTCTTGCCTCATTCCTGCAATAACTCCCCTTTTTTGGAAAATGCCCAAGTCTTGATGTGTATTTGTGGGAATTCTACTTAATATTAGGTCTACTCTCTTATTAGAATTTTAAGGCATGCAATGCAGTTTTTTTTAATTTATTTGACAGGTATAGAGTTATAGACAGTGAGAGAGAGACAGAGATAAAGGTCTTCCTTCCATTGGTTCACTCCCCAAGTGGCTGCAATGGCTGGAACTGCGCCGAGCCGAAGCCAGGAGTTAGGTGCTTCCTCCCAGTCTCCCAGGCGGGTGCAGGGACCCAAGCATTTGGACCATCCTCCACTGCCTTCCTGGGCCACAGCAAAGAGCTAGACTGGAAGAGGAGCAGCCGGGACTAGAACCGGCGCCCATATGGGATGCCAGCGCTGCAGGCGGAGGATTAACCAAGTGAGCCAAGGTGCTGGCCCTGCAATGCAGTTTTGCCATCTATAGGCACAATGTTGTACAGCACCTCTGTAACTCTTCCATTTTATATAACTAAAATCTATGCCTGCAGATTACCAACTACTTATCTCCCCCTTCCTCTGGGTCCTAGCAATCACCATTTTCTTCTCTGAGTCTTTTGAATTTGACTGCTTCATGGTATAAGTGGAATCATGCAGTGTGTTTCCTTTTGTGATCAACTTATTTCACTTGGCATAACATCCTGAAGATTTCTTCATCTTCTCTCCTATTTCAGGATTTTCTTCTTTTTAAAAATTGACTATTACTGTTTTGTATCTCCAAGTATATGAGGATACTTCAAAAAGTTAATAAAAATGGAATTAAAAGGTTAGTTTGGGGGCTGGTGTTGTGGCTCAGCAGATTAAGCTGCTGCCTGTGATGCTGGCATCCCGTATGAACACCTGATAGAGTCCATGCTGCTCCACTTCTGATGCAGCTTTTTGTCACTGTGCCTGGGAAAGCAGTGAAGGATAGCACAAGTACCTCTGCTTATACCTCTGCCACCCATGTGACAGACCCAGATGGAGTTTGAGGCATGAAGCATGAGGCTTCGGCCTGGCCCAGCCCCAGCTGTTAAAGCCATTTGGGGAGTGAACTGGCGGTTGGAAGATTCTCTCTCTCTCTCTCTCCCTGTCTCTCTCTCTCAGCCCAGCCTTTCAAATAAATAAATAAATCTTAAGAACAGATAATATTATTGGTTATAAAATTTGAAATTCAATGTATTTTTTCATAATACATGTTTTCCAAGAATTTTGAAATACCTCTTATATCCCATAAAAAATAAACAATAAATGGACAGTTAAATTGCTTTCACTTTGCTTTCACTTTTTTATGACTTTGTAAATAGTACCACAATGATCATGGTAGTGCCTAGTGTCTTTTCAGGATTCTGATTTCCATTCTTTTGTATAAATACCCAGAAGAAGACTTGCTAGATCATATGATAGCTCTGTTTTTAATTTTTGAACAGCTTCTGTGCTGTTTTCCTTAGAATCTGAACTATTTCTCATTCCCACGTACATTGTATAAGGGTCAAATAGAATGACCTAGTATTTTTAAATAACTAAAGCTTAGCTTATTTAATTCATGCTCTGTCTTCAGATGAAAGACTGGTTCAACTCAAAAGCACCAAGACTATTTAAAAAAAGAAACTCACCATACGTGCTAATTCAGCTGAGAACAGCGAATTCATTACTCACATGTTCACATACCCATTCATTCATTCATTCATTCACCCCATATCCATTTACACATTTTAATTATTTATTTATGTACCCACCTAATACTAATGGGTTGCACTGTTTTCTAGGACATTTCTGTAATGACACAAGTCTCTGTTATTATCAACCATACTTTTCAGCAATGAGGCCAGTGAATATGCATTGAAGGTGCAAGCCTGTCACAGTTGTCTATGTGGACTTCACTACATACTGTCTAAAATGATAAATAAAACCAGATTGTAGAGTTTTAAGGTCATATAGAGGAAAAGATTGGTTTCTGAATGAAATTTGAATAGTAGCAGTCATGGATATCCAATGATGTTAAAGTGGAAATATTTTGTCATGTAGAGAATCTGTTATTAGTTTGTTGAGTAGGTGGAGAGGATATTATATTTTCTCAGATTTTTAATTTTGTTCTTGTATCTCATTCCCCTGTCTCACTCCCCACCCCCCCCATCTTCTCTGCTTTGGGGCTAAAAAGACTTCTTTTTTCTTCTTGGAGGAATAATAAATAATGTGTGATACAGGGGCCATCAAATTCTGGGACTAGCAGAACTCAGATAATATTATTTATTAAAGCAGTTAGAGCAACCAGTGGAGCAATTAGAGGCAAAAAGCTGCAAACTTGTAGATGGAATTTTTGATACTCCAAGTGCATTGGAGAAAATGTTAAAATGGTTTCTTTAGGCATAATAACAAAAGCTAGAATGAAATTAAGCAGTGAGAAAGAAACAGTTGGAGTTCAGTGAAATATAATAACTGATTCATAACTAAGGGGCTTATTTCATTATGTGTGGCTCTAAATAGCATCTTCACTTGCAGTTGCCTCAAAATTGTATCTTCCTATAAATTTTCCATAAGAGGCTGCCAACCAATGTTTAGTGAAACATTTTTTTATAATACAAAACTATATTTCTGCCTGTTAAACTTGAAAAATAGATGTACACTGCCTCTCTCCAAGGGTAGTATTTCCCCAACGGTGCTCTAAGGAATGCCACTGGGACTGAAAATGCTGGGGCCACATCAGTGTGACTCAACTTTCCTTGTTTAGGGTCTCTTAAGCGAGTTCATTTGCTAAGGTTCATGACACTGTCTGAGAAGGGAGAGTGTGAGTAGTACATTTGATTTTTGAACCTTGTTTGGCTCTGCAGGGTACCTAGAGTGCCCAGGGAGCCATGCTGATGTAAGGAAGGGAATGTAAGCCCCCATTTTAACCTGTACTCTAGATTTAATGCATTGGGCATTAAATATCATGAACCTTGTTCCCAACACATTGTATGCCTTTGTATTTGAATTTTTTCTCTCTCTTCTTTTCCAAGAGCCTATTAAAGAAAAAAAAAATCAGAGTCAGGTTTTTGGACCAAATCTGGTATGCCACCTTTTTTTAAAATAAAGTTTTGTTGAAACACAGACCACCTGAATTCTTTTATGTTCTATAACTGCTGAAGTGAGTAATTTTGACAGAAGTAGTACATTCTGCAAAACCTAAAATATTTACAAAAAAGTTTGTCAAACCTTATGCTAGACTGGTAGGTATTTAGATTTCTAGCAATAATTTCAAGTGTTTCACATTATTTTCAAGTTTCACATTATTTTCAAGTTTCACATTATTTTCAAATTTTGCTGTATCTCAAAAACTTTCTAAAGGTAAGAGTCTTAAAATAAATGCTTAAAATTTTAGCAAAGAAATTCATTTTTTTAGTTCTCTCTATATATGTATACATTTAATTTTTAATAAACACATAGATTTGTATGAGTTTATGGAGTGTCATTTGATGTTTTGATGCATGTATGCATTTTGTTAAGTTCAATCACAATCGATATATCTATCTCCTCAAGTTCTTAACTTTTCTTTATGGTGTCAACATTCAAAATACCTTACATTAATCTTGTCTGTAATTCTTCGTGTGAACATACACTGCATGCAAGGGTAATTGGCATTCCCCAAGTTTCCTTAAAGCCCTTGGAACCTTAGTATCCTTGGAGCCCCTGAGAGCACACAGTCACATTGAGTGTATCTGAAGAAAGGACTTCCTTGATGTAGTCTGCAGGTAAATCCATATGACTGCCATGCATATTTGGAAGGGCATCCTGAGAAATACTGTGATGCTTACCTCCTTGGAAAGGGAAATTCATTGGTTTCTTTCATGAATTTATTATAAAATCATGTTTCTCTGCCTGCCCTTTTCTTCTCCAGACGTAAGCAATGACTCTCATACAAGATTTTTGGAATTGGGACTAATGACACCTTAGCTAAACCTTAGTCTCTGCATTTCAGTGTCTTGACACATTCTCTGATTTTATTGACATTTCTCCATCTAAAAGCATAAGGTGGCATAAAGCAGAATTTCACTTAGAACAGACTTGCTCTAGTATGTTCAGTAAACTCTAACGCATGTGAGAATACTTCAAAAATTTGTGGGAAAATGGAATAAAATGTATGTTTATTTTAGTGCAAAATGTACTGAAAATTATGCATAGTTTTTTTTTTAACTTTTATTTAATGAATATACATTTCCAAAGTACAGCTTATGGATTACAATGGCTTCCCCCACATAACGTCCCTCCCACCCGCAACCCTCCCCTTTCCCACTCCCTCTCCCCTTCCATTCACATCACATGCATAGGTTTTTATAACATGCGTTTTCCATGAACTTAAGTATGACAGTAGGTATTCATATACTTCAGTATGACAGTAGGTATTCACCAAGGAATACTGAAAATATTATGGAGGTGCTTATTCATCTATATTTAGGGTTTTAGTACCATGCTCTCACATACAAGTGTATCTCATTTGTACTTTATTAAATTCACTTAGTGAATTACATATTTTTTTCTTCTGATTAATGAGATATCTCACAGGTTGTACTCTTTAGAAGTAGATGGAGTTTGAGGTACAAGATATTTGTTGGGCATCAGTGTCTATGAAAGAAGAGAGGTAGGACCAGGAGAAATCCATCTGCAACTCACTCTTAGTACAACCTTGGTCCAAACTGAGGGGTCTCTCTGGAAGGAGTACTGCTATTAGAGGAATCCTGCCTCATGAGAAAATGTGGAGCCGTAAATCCAGATGGCCCCAGAGAGGGATCTCCCTGTGTAAGTCAGGGCTATCCCAGGAAGCGAATACCTGGAGGCTGTCTGCTGACCAAATCCTTACTACTCCAGCATCCTTCTTTGAAGGCTCATCCACAATGCACAGCTCTATGTCTACCATGGGTATGCGCCCTGAATCTCTTCAGCAGAGAAGTGATGTAAATAAATCCACACTGCAACTGTCTAGGGCACAGATCCACATGTTGACACCACACGTATAAGCCCACGGAGAAATATATATGTATAACACATTTCAAGGTGTGAACACAAAACTTACAAATCAAGTTGGATGAAATGTGATCATTGTGGTGTGGCAAACCTGGTATTCAGGTTAAAATAACAATTGAACTGTATTTATTAATAAAATATTTTAAAACAAGTGATCTGGTGGCACAAAGAGAGAAAATAAAATGACATTGTTGATGTGGGACTTAAAAGCAGCCTTTTTTTTAATTTTAAATTTTTTTTTCTGATTGATGAGGTCTCTGTCCCCTCCAGGGAACAAAACTTAATATGATACTTATATTTTGAGAGAAAAAGTGATGTTTATATAGGCTGAGCAGTGATATCAAACATTATTATACTCATAGGCAAAATAAATCCTGCATTTTGCATCATTACAAAGGGATATTGGCGTCCTTATCTGATGTTCAAATATTTGTTGGAGTTATTTCAACCAAGCCTTTATTTTTCCTTATATTTCTACATTACAGTTTGACACAATGTGTTATAAAACCTTGCTTTTGATAAAGGACAATCAGATTTGATGTAATTTTGCAAAGAAAAATGTAATATTACATGTTTTTTTTTTTTAAAAAAGAGCAGGTTAAAAAGCAAGAAATTCCATTTCTGTCCATCTCTCAAATGTTTATTACAGGGTCAGCATTGTGGCCTAACTGGTAAAGCCACTACCTGCAATGCTGGTATCCCATATGGGCACTGGTTCATGCCCTAGCTGCTCTACTTACAATCCAGCTCCCTGATAATATCCTGGGAAAAGCAGCAGAAGATGGCCCAATTGTTTGGGCCCCTACCACCCACATGGGAAACCTAGTAGAGGCTCCTGGCTTCAGCCTGGTCAAGGCCTAGCAGTTGTGGCCATCTAGGGAATGAACCAGTGGAAGATTATCTATCTATCTATCTATCTATCTATCTATCTATCTATCAATCTATCTCCCCCACCCCTGTAACTTTGACTTTCAAATAAATACATTAAAATTTTTTTAAAAAAACATTCATTACTTTAACCCATGTTGAAGTTTGCTTACTTGGGGAATGGGATAGTTCTACCTGATGCCTTTCAAGTGGGCCTAAGGCTGCAATTCCAGCTTGGGATGATGAAGTTGGCGTGGTAAATTTTCATTTACCATGAAGGTATGCAGCTTTATGGTAGATGAGAATAAGATCTATGAGGTCCTTGAGAAGAGTCAAAATCATTAAAGATGCATTTACTTGGTGCAAGTGACAGGAAGTGACCCTTCCAAAGTGAAAGATCTACAATTGGAGCAGGATGCAGATGGTGAAGGAAGTGGTCTCCTCATTGGAAAAAGAGAAGCATATGATCTTGGACTTGCGCTTGTTTAAATGTATAAAATCAGGCTAGATCATGGGTGTAGGCACTATGTTTAGGGATGAGTATTTTTGGTGTAAGATACTTTTTGTCCAGTAGAAAGAATGACCTTAAAATTAACACTGGGATAGTGTACTTACATTACTAATATTGTATATTAGACAAATAATCAAGCCATTTCAAAATAAACCTGTCTCCATCCTTTAAGAGTTAGAATTACATCTTTTTCACCAATTAATTCTCATCATTTACCATATGTCTTTAGCACTTGCTAACTGAGCATGAATGTCCAATTAAATATTAAAATTTATGCAAGTTTATTATATTTTTCAAAAACCATGTCTTTTATGGATTCGAAAGGCTTAGGCATTACTCTTTTACTATTTCGAGGGTGTGCATGTTTTCAATAAAAACCTTTTTTTTTTTTTACATTGTGAAAGATTTTAACCAAAACTGGACAAACTTGTTTAATCAAATACCATGATCCAAATTGCTATCCAACATTTATTAAGAGTATATTATGTGCCAGATACTATGGTCTGGATACTATCATGGCTATCTCACTAACTTTTTATTTTTTTAGATTTACTAATTTATTTGAAAATCAGAGTTAGAGAGGAAGAGAGATCTTCCATCCACTGGTTCATTCCCCGGCTGGCTGCAGCAGCCAGGGCTGGGCCAGGCTGAAGACAGAAGCCAGGAACTTCTTCAAGGATTCCCACGTGGGTATCAGGGCCCCAAGCACTTGGACCATCTTCTGATGCTCTTCCTAGGTCATTAGCAGGGAGCTGGATTGGAAGTAAAGCAGCCAGGACCAAAAATGGTGTCCGTGTTGGATGTTGGCATTCCAGGTGGCAGCTTCACCTGATATGCCACAATGCTGGCCCCTTATTAACTTTATAACTGGGAAAAATCCATATTATCTTCACGTTATAACCATGGACATTGATTGTCATGAAAATATATATATGAGCTTCTTCGCTACTTTGTAGAGGAGATTAGATGAGAAATTAATGTACAGGGATTAGCAGAGAGTTTGAGAATTATGAAAGATGATAAATGTGTTAAATGTATTACTAACTGTTAACACTGGCTGTGATTCTGTGTTCACAACCTGCTATATAGTAGGGTGCTTTTTCTATCTCATATTACCTCTGTTCTTTTGTTGATGTAGCATTATCAACCTTGACTCTTTTACATATATAGAGAATCCATCAATAACATGAGTGATAGCTTTATTTTTGTTTATTTTTTATTTATTATTATTATTATTATTATTTTGACAGGCAGAGTGGACAGTGAGAGAGAGACAGAGAGAAAGGTCTTCCTTTTGCTGTTGGTTCACCCTCCAATGGCCGCCGCGGCTGGCGTGCTGCGGCCAGCACACCGCGCTTGATCGGATGGCAGGAGCCAGGTACTTATCCTGGTCTCCCATGGGGGGCAGGGCCCAAGCACTTGGGCCATCCTCCACTGCACTCCCTGGCCACAGCAGGGAGCTGGCCTGGAAGAGGGGCAACCGGGACAGAATCCGGTGCCCCGACCGGGACTAGAACCCAGTGTGCCGGCGCTGCAAGGCAGAGGATTAGCCTAGTGAGCCGCGGCGCCGGCTGAGTGATAGCTTTAAAAAGATGTCATTTAAGGATGATTGTGGGTACACTAATCCTAGATTGTCTCTTATATCCTTAGGTCAGTGTCAACCAAAGGACATTCATGAAAGTGGGTTGGGATTCAGGTGTCCTCAGAATGAACAGTGAAGATCGAGGCCATCATGGACTGTTTAGTATTAAACAGTTTATATTCACAATGCTTATCTCCCATTTTAGAAAGGCATAGCCTAGAAAAAAATTTCACATAAACACTGATGGTTCCAAATTCAGTAAATTTCTACAAAGATTTAATTTTCCTTCATTAATACTTACATGAATATTTCTGTTCCATTTGGTGTATTTCAATGATTACATAGAAATGCCTAACAGGAAACAAAATAGGATATTTTTCTGATTTGAAAAGAAATATAGGTTAATAGAGGAGATTATGAGACTATTTCTTTGAGACTCCTCCATCTATTTTTTTTTTATTTTATTTTTTTATTTTTTTTTTATTTTTTTTTTTATTTTTGACAGGCAGAGTGGACAGTGAGAGAGAGAGACAGAGAGAAAGGTCTTCCTTTTGCCGTTGGTTCACCCTCCAATGGCCGCCGCGGCCGGCGCGCTGCGGCCGGCGCACCGCGCTGATCCGATGGCAGGAGCCAGGAGCCAGGTGCTTTTCCTGGTCTCCCATGGGGTGCAGGGCCCAAGCACCTGGGCCATCCTCCACTGCACTCCCTGGCCACAGCAGAGGGCTGGCTTGGAAGAGGGACAACCGGGACAGAATCCGGCGCCCCGACTCCTCCATCTATTTTAACTCCCACACCCAAATAATCACCATGGCCTGTTTATTTTGGTTATAAGTTCAAATACCATCATTTATAACTTTAATAGTTATAAAAACCTTATTTTCCCATCTTCTATACTTTGATTTCTCCATAGGTGCCAAGATGTTTGCTAACTCAGTTCAGATCTGTGATGGACAATATGGTACCCACGTAGCATTCTTTGGATTTATATTGAATTAACATTTCAGTTCTTCAGTTATACTAGCTGGATTGAAAGGGTTAAATATTCACATATAGCTGTTATAACCAATAGTTCCCACATTGGATAGCACAGACATATTTCTGCTACCACAGAAAGTTCTATGGAATCCAGCTGTGCATTTCTTTGCTATATATTAATATTTTTAAGTGGCTCCCCATTTCCTGTAGGAAAAAATAATTTTTTAAAGCATGGTTTCCACAATCCTTCATTATTTGCTCTGTGATAATCTTTCCCCATTTTTTCTCTTAAACTTCAATCATACTATCCCTTGTTAAAATCTTTAAACACACTACCTATTCCTAACTCAGACTTTCTATGTTTGCTTTCATTTAATATGGGTAGTTTTTGTAATATATTGTGTATCTCAGCCCTCTTCATTTTTTTATGCTTTCATCACTGTTAGCTCTGAAAAGGCTTATTTATTTTCATTATGTTCTCTCACATATAGACTCAGTTTCATGAGGGCAAGGTATGTCATCTTGGCACCTAGACCAATATCTTGCACACAGGAATTAATCAATAAAGAAAAATGAATGAATGAAGGAGGGGAGCAAATAGAATGGAAAGATGGGAAGGAAAATCATAGGGTATTCACATCCCTAAGCTTAGTTTGGGCCTTTAATTTTGTAGTTTGCTAAGTTAGCCCAAACCCTGATGTTTTCTATGTCAGTTTCTCTCTGCTGAGGATGATTTGCCTATGTAATCTTTCTGGGAGACTTCTATACCTTGTTGGTGTTTCAGAACAGATGCTATCTCCCCCTGGTACCATCTCTGACCAAGAGCTCTCCCCAACACACACACACACAGATTTGGAAATCCTTTCACACTGCACTGGAAGCATTATTCCATTACAAAGCTAGCCATTTTTCATTCTAAGCAATGAAAATGTCACGGCAATGTGTCTGAGAGGCTTTATTCAAATGTTTAGTATCACTCTTGGCCATCAGAGTCAATCACTAAGATTTTGTTGAAATTAAATAAAATATAAAAATTTAAATTTAATCTCTTCTCAGGCTATAAAAGTGCATTCCATTTTTATATGTTTGCTATCAGATCATCATGCTTAGAATTCTCAGTTATGCATGATTATTTTCCTGAGTCTGGGAAAAATATGTTCCAATTTCTCCAAAGGTATTATGTAAATTTTGGAGAATTGATCCTGTGTCAAACTTTAGGATTCATTATGGAGCAATTTTTTTGTTGCTCCAATGCTACACAAAATTACATGAAACTATGGCTTTATAATGTTATTTTCCCAATGTGAATGTGGAACAAGCTATAAAAATCACACGCTGAGGAAATCAGACCACCAATGAGTTGACATAGGTTTGGAATCTGAGATTTATATATTGAACACTAAATAAAGTAAAAAGTACCCAAGAATGATTGTGTTGAGTGAATCTCCTTCACAGTTGGGTGAAATCAAGTAGAAATTCAACAAAATTATGGCTATCTCCATGTGGAACCCAAATACTAGAATCTTTCAAATACATTTGCTGTAGCTATTGTTGTTTAAAATTACCTAAATGTTTGTTAGAGTCTCTTCTAAAGATAATGATAAACATTCACTCTGATATCACGTAATAAGTTATGAGGACAATTACAAAATATTAGCTCAGGGCCGGCGTTGTGGCTAGCGGGTAAAGCTGCTGCCTGCTGTGCCGGCATCCTATATGGGCCCCCGTTTGAGTCTCGGCTGCTCCACTTCTGAGCCGGCTCCCTGCAGTTGCCTGGGAAAGCAGTAGAAGGTGGCCCAAGTCCTTGGGCCCCTGCACACATGTGAGAGACCCTGAGGAAGTTCCTGGCTCCTGACTTCGGATTGGCTTAGCTCTGGCTGTTGTGGCCAGTTGGAGAGTGAACCAGCGGATGGAAGACCTCTTTCTCTGCCTCTCCTTCTCTGTGTAACTCTGACTTTCAAATAAATAGATAAATCTTAAAAAAAAACACAATATATTAGCTCATTATAGCTACACATTAAACTTTTAAGATAGGCAATCCTATTTTCATTTTTATATGAAGTGATTGAAATTCAGATATATTAATTGGTTTAGCAGAGAAGTTAGGAACAGAAGATTTATTCTCTGAAAAAATATTAGATGTTTCACAAAGCTGTGTCTATTGTAGTAGGATGAATACAGCTCTGAATAACTTTTTTAACCTGTTATTTATTTATCCCATTATTATGTTAATCAGCGTGGCTGCCTGTGTGCACTCCAGACTTAACCTGCAGTTTGCCTTTGTGGCCCTGGAGTCACAGGGAATGAAAACAGAAGACTCTCTGACCTTAGAAACGTGGTTCTAAAAATCATGAAAATCTTCATGATATTGTCATAGGCTGATGCTGTATATTGCAAACAAGAAAAAGTAATTGCACAGAGAGTGGGGGCTCTGTGTGAATATATAGCTCTGGGGATGACCTGGAGGAAGGGGTAGAGAACTATATGCATATATTTGCAAGAAAACTTTTAATATAAATGCACACAAACACACATAGAGGAGGTGGGGTTGAAATATATATGTAGACCGGCGTGCGGCTCAATGGACTAATCCTCCACCTGCGGCGCCGGCACACTGGGTTCTAGTCCTGGTCGGGGCGCCGGATTCGGTCCTGGTCACTCCTCTTCCTGACCAGCTCTCTGCTGTGGCCCGGGAAGGCAGTGGAGGATGGCCCAAGTGCTTGGGCCCTGCACCCACATGGGAGACCAGGAGGAAGCACCTGGCTCCTGCCTTCGGATCAGTGTGGTGTGCTGGCTGCAGCACGCCGGCCGCAGCGTCCATTGAGGGGTGAACCAATGGAAAAAGAAGACCTTTCTCTCTGTCTCTCTCACTGTCCGCTCTGCCTGTCTATATATATATATATATATATATAGTTGGACTATATTAGTGGAAGAAATGTATCACTTGGTTAAAAGTTGTTTGATATCATGTAGCAAAATAGATGCTATCTCTCAATGTAATTTGATTAAGTTGGCCATTTTGAACTATTCTCAGCCACTGCACCACTGTATTTTCTTAAATTTATTTCTGATCTCTGTAAACTATTCAGAATTAAATAAACTGGTGATATGGACTTGTGTCTGTGGTCAGAGAATAGTGTATTAAATTATCATCTTTGAACAAAAGGCTGAGCAATGAAGTAAGAAATTTCTTGCACTTTCATCCTTAATTCCACTACATGAAATGATGAATTCCTGAACATTTATTTTAAGAAACAGTCCTGTAGGTTAGAGGAACTGTGGAAGTGAAGCCAATCAGTATCTGTTGGACTAAAAGTGAAAACATTTAAATTGCTACTGTGAATGCTAGTTATCATGGATGATATAGTTTCTAATGCTTATCTATGGCATTTGAAAGGCACTCTCTATTTCCAAGAGAGTCTTTAGAATTGATATTCACATGACACCAGGAGCCCATTTTCTCACATGCTACTTCCCACCATGTTAATGAGAAGTTTGTTTTTACTGTGGCAGGAAGATGGCTCTCCGATGTGCTTACAGTTCTTCACAATACCATGTCTTTTATCTGTTGCATCACAAGGAATTCTGAAAAAGAACAGCAAACCCATGACTACATATTCTCAATAAAGAGAATGGCGACTTCAGTATTAGAGATAAAAATACTAGGCCTTCAATCATATAAATTAGAGGGGCTGGTATTGTGGCACAGCAGATTGCTACGCTGTCTGTGATGATGGCATTCCATATCAGAGTGCTGGTTCAAGTCTCAGTTGCTTCGCTTCCTAGTCAGCTCTCTGCTAATGTGCCTAGGAAAGCAGTGAAGGATGCCCCAAGAACTTGGGTCCCTGACACCCACATGGGGTACCGTGTGGAGTTCTGGCTCATGGCTTTGGCCTTGTCTTTATCTCCTCTTTCTGTTGCTCTGCCTTTCAAATAAATAATAAATCATAAAAAATAAAAAGTACAAAATAGAAGACATTATGCTTCTCAATACTTGTTATTCTCTTTTCCTCTTCCATCTACTATTTTTCCATATATTTGTTTATTTTTCAACCCATGCTCAATAAATATTTGAATATCTTTCCAATAAGCAATTATTGAGTAACTCTAATACAAAAGTCTGATTTATCTGATGTGATATGTGAATTGAACAGTCTATCCTTGAAGAACAAAGGTCAGATCATAATTGTGATGTAATAGTAGAGACATTCTTAAGTAAATGAAGATCAGCAAAACTTGAGGACATATGTAGAATGCATCCTGTGGGTGACTTAAAAGCTAGGAAACTCAATACAGTTTCTAATCTATTTAGCTCAGAATCTGTGATTTATAGAGATACCCGTAGTAGTAGTACATGTTTTGAAAGTGGTCAACACTGGTTTAGATGAACACAACAAGGAATTTTAGAATGCTTTTAAACTGTCACTTGAATGGTTTTGTTTTTGCATAAACCCTTAAAGGATGCAAATGGCAGACTTTATTTTTATCTTTCCATTTTCTGGATTTTCATCTCCACAGTCAATATGGGCCTAAAGAGATCCCATATGGATAGAGAAATAGGTTCATTATCTTTCTTCTTGTGTCTAATGTGAGTCACTTATCAATTCACTTACTGCAAAGTACTACTCTGTGAAGTAGATCATTTCTACCATTTGTAGATGAGCATATGAGATTAAGAGGAGGTATGCAGTTTGTTTCTTTTTAAAAAATTTTATTAGTTATACAAGTTTCATGTATTTCATATATTCAGATTAATAACATAGTGGGATCCCCACCCCCCAACGCTGTCATCCTCCCCTACCCCAAACCCCTCCTCCCTCTCCCTCTCAGATTCCCACTCTTAACCTTTACCATGATCTATTTTCAGTATACTTAATGAGCATATAGTTAACCCTAGTTTAATAATGGAGCTCAACAAATAGCATGAAGAAAAAGAAACACTTCTAAACAAAGCACTGTTCCTTTATGAAAGAGACAAGTGTTATAAACAATCATCAAATATCAAGATGTCTGTTTCAGACCAATACACTACATTTTACTATTCTATTACATCAGATCAGGAGAAGCATATTATATCTGTCTTTTGGTGATTGGTTTATTTCATTAACTATAATGGATTCCAGTTGTGACCATCTTGTTGCAAAAGACAGGATTTCTTTTATTTATGTATTTTTTTACAACCAAGTAGGACTCCATAGTGTATATATACCATAATTTCTTTTCCAGTCAATAGTGGATGGACTTCTGGACTGGTTCCATATCTTAGCTATTGTGACTTGTACTGTAATGAACATGGGGGTACACATGACTATTCATCATATACTGAGTTCTTTTGGTTTGTATAAATTCCCAGGAATGGGATGGCTGGATCATATGGTAGGTCTGTATTCAGATTTCTGAGGTATCTCCATACTATCTTCCACAGTGGTTGTGAGGTAAATAGTTTCAATGTGATCCTCCAGGTATGATTCTACTATAGATTCTCTGGCTTCTAAGGTTTTCATTCAGCCTATGTACTACAATATAAAGGGCATTGGGAATCCCAGGAAAACAAAGTGGCCTTAAGGTCTCCTTCCAAAGTATCTACCTCATATCATACTATGCTGAGAACTTACACAATATGTTATATTCTAAAATTTAAGTTGTTACTCTACATTTATTATTTTTAACCATTTTTTTTCTCTTTGTAAGTGTTTTCTGTGCATTGACTTGAGGGAAAAACTATCAAAGTCTTGCAATTTAGTAGTGACCCTTACTGCAGGTACTATAGCCATAAAATGATAGGAGAGTAAGGAAGGAACTGAAGGATAGAATGGATGGGAACAGCTCTGAGGACCAGAATAAAACAAGATGAATCTTGCAGCAAGAGATAGAGTTGATATAGCTGGTATATGTGTGTGAAGTGGGATGGTGAGGGGTGAGAGGGCCACATTTTCTGAGAATATTCCTAAAAGTGGCTTGATTTCTATTTCACTTTTAAAATAAAGCTCATACAATCACTTTAAGTAACACTCTGACCTCAGAATCAGCCCTTACGTCTTTCTGGTCTGGCTAAAAAGCCTGTGAAAACATTTTGGCCAAGACACTGTGGGAAAAAATGTTCTACATGAAGGATCTCCATGAGTTGAGACCCAAGCAGAAAGAAGTCTTCATCAAAGAAGGATGTACTTTTCACTCTAAAGGGAGGAGAGAACTTCTGCTTTGCTTATGGCCTTGTCCAAATACTGACAGAGTTTGTGGACTCAAAAGGCTTCCAGAACCTAGGAAGCTCATGTCAAGAGCCTTGGGTGGTCACTGATGTCATATATAAGAGTGTTAATTGTTAAATTAGCCACAGGAGTAACTGTGTACCAACTACCCATGCAGGACTTCTGTCCTTGATGAGTTGTATTATTATAGTTAATTGTAAAACTAATTTTCAAAGAGTTTTTTTTTTGTGTGTGTGTGTGTAGTATAGAGTTGGTCTTCTGGTGTACAAAGTTAATTGAAAATGAGTCTTAATGGAGAATTGAACTGGCAAGGGGAGGGGGAGGAGGAGAGGGATGGGAGTGTAGGTGGGTGGGTGGGTATGGTGGGAAGAATAACTATATTCCTAAAGTTGTACTTATGAAATTTGTATTCCTTAAAAAATAAATTTAAAAAAAGGGAAAAAAAAGCTCTTAAAATACTCAATAATAACACAGAATTCAATCTGTCCAAAAATATTTGAGCCTGCAATAGACATTTTGTGTGATAGAGATTTTGGGCCAATAGATTTTGGTCCGAAAAGTTGGTAGAAAAATAAATACCTAAAGTGGTACTAGAAATGGAAGTACTTTATAATATTGCTTACTCTGCCTCACCAGCTGTACATATTTTTTTTTGTTTGTTTGACAGGTAGAGTTATAGACAGTGAGAGAGAGAGAGACAGAGAGAAAGGTCTTCCTTCCCCTGGTTCACTCCCCAAATGGCCACCACGGCTGGCGCTACACCAATCCGAAGCCGGAAGCCAGGTGCCCCCTCCTGGTCTCCCATGCGGGTGCAGGAGCCCAAGCACTTGGGCCATCTTCCACTGCCCTCCCAGGCCACACCAGAGAGCTGGACTGGAAGAGTAGCAACCGGGACCAGAACCCGGCACCCATATGGGATGCTGGCTGCAGGCGGAGGCGCTGCAGGCAGAGGATCAACCAAGTGAGCCACGGCGCCGGCCCCCAGCTGTACATATTTAAAAATTTTTTACTTTATATTTATTTGAAAGAGAGACAGAGAAAGACAGCTGGAAGCAGATTATCCATCCACTATTTCACTCCCCAGATGCTCGCAACAGCTGAGGCTTGGCCAACCTGAAGCCAGGAATTCAATCTCAATTTTCACTTGAATTTTAGGTACCCAAGTATTTGAGACAAACTTGCTTCCTCCCGGGGAGCACATTATCAGGAGTGGATCCAGGACTCAAATCCAGGCACTCTAAGATGGGATGCAGATATCCCAAAAGTTGTTTTAACTACTTTGCCAATTACCCACTCACCCACTTCTCAGGTTTATCTTTAATCACTTAGACTAGCATCTTTGCAATACTTGCTTCCATGGATATGAAAATCCACATGTACTTGTTGAGGAACAGAAAAGTGAAACAGTCAGTGGAAGGTGTGCTACCTGTACCTGGGAAGGGACCAGAGAATCATAAGTAAAATTCTTATTGTTTCCCTGTAAGTAATATTAATATTAAATATTTTATTATACATTTATTGAATATTCTTAAGTATGCAGTGCCTTTATAAGTGTTTTATACATATTATCTCACTTCAACCTCACAAATACCATAATAATCCTTACTTAACAACAAGGGCAGAAAGACAATAATGGCATGACTAGATCATCCAAAGTCAGGGATGAAGCAAAAAAGGGAGCTCAGGTATTAGTACCAGGGATCCATGTTCTTAATGATAAGATTATAAAGATGTCAGGGGACTATGCCCTTGGCCTGTTCTGGTAGCCCAAGAAGAAATAGCCAGAAACCCAGGCCAGAGTCTCAAGCAATTGAACAAAGAGTCTGTGGGAAAATGAAAGTGCATTAAAAATTTATTCAGGGGCCAGTGCTATGGCGTAGCAGATAAAGCTGCTGCCTGCAGTGTTAGTATCCCGTATGGCCACTGGTTCAAGTCCTAGTTGCTTCACATCCAATCCAGCTCTCTGCTGTGGCCTGGGAAAGCAGTGGAAGATGGCCCAAGTCCTTGGACCCCTGCATCCATGTGGGAGTCCCAGAAGAAGCACCAGGCTCCTGGCTTCAGATCAGCACAGCTCTAGCTGTTGCGTCCATCTTTGGAGTGAACCAGCAGATGGAAGACCTCTCTCCTTCTCTGCCTCTGCCTCTTTGTAACTCTGCATTTCAAATGAATAAATAAGTCTTTTAAAAAATTTATCCAGCGCCTATAAAAAATATAGAAAATGGAGGTTTTGTTCTCTGACTTACAAAAAGTGTAAATTCTTATCATACATTTTGAGCAAATCCTATTTGTTTAGATATTGCTTGTTAATATATAGGTACCTAGGAAATGTGCAAATCAGTGTATTCCAAAATAAGAAAAATCATTACTTGTTAGACTCTGTGCTATAGTCCATTTTGGCTGTTCTAAGAAAATACCATAGATTGAGAAGCAGATGAGGAATAGAATTCATTTCTTACAGTTCTGGGAAGTGAGAAGTCCAAGGTGAGTGTGCTAGTGTGGTCAGAGGCTAGTGAGGTCTGATTTCTGGGTTGCTGACTTCTTGCTGTGTGCTCACATGATGGAAATGGACTTGCTACTTGCTAGCTCTTTGGGATCTCTTTTAGGAAGGCACTAATTCTATCAGTTAGATCAGAACTCTTAGGTCCTAGTCACATCCAAAAATTCTACTTTCTTAGGCTATTGCCTTGAGGTTAGAATTTCAATGTATAACTTTTTTCATGAAATGATTTATTTATTTGAAAGATAGTGTGTGTATGGGGGGTGGGGGTCTTCCACCCACTTGTTCACTCCTCAAATGACTATAACAGCCGGATTTGGGCCAGTCAAAAGCCAGGAGCCAGAAACTCTACCTGGTCTCCCACATGTGTGACATCAGCCCTAGCTCTTTCCATTGCCTTCCCAGGTGCATTAGCAGGAAGCTGGATTGGAAATGGTATGGAATACCAGCATCACAAGCAGTGGCCTACCACACTGTGCCACAATGCCGGCCACTCGACATATAAATTTTAAGGGCACACAAGCATTCAAATCATAGCACTCTGTATTCTAGCTCTCAGTACAGAAAATTGAATATGCAGGTAAAGCACGTAAGGATGTCACTGTCGTACAAGCAATGAGAGCCCTTGGCACAGTGCCTGGTGCTTAGTGGTTGGCTTGCATGTGTTGCTGAAGTGAGCCACATGCATCATCTCGTCTCATCGTTTTTTCAAATGCTCACAATCCTGTTAGTCAGATGCTCTTACTATACTCACTTTATGCATGAATAATATGAACCCATCTGTGCTCAACTGATGCATGGACTTCAGAATGAATCGGACCTATGTATTTATTCTGGCTCAGCTATTTAGCAATTGTCTCAAGGGTGATATTTTTCTTTTAGGCATTATACAGTTGATCTGCTCTACCCCCAGGGTTCTGCATATTCAGTTTCAAACAACTGCAGATAAAAAATATTTTTAAAAGTCCTATAAACTGGATGTAGTAGTTTAATCCTCTGCCTGTGGTGCCAGCATCCCATAAGGGTGCTGGTTTGAGTTCGGGCTGCTCCTCTTCCAATCTAGCTCTCTGCTAATGGCTTGGGAAAGCAGCAGAGGATGGCCCAAATGCCTGGGCCCTTGCACCAGCGTGGGAGACCCAAAATAAGCTCCTGACTACTGGCTTTGGATCAGCCCAGCTCCAGCCATTGAGCCCATTTGGAGAGTAAACCAGCAGATGGAAGACCTCTCTGTCTTTCCCTCTCTCTCTGCAACTCTTCCTCTCAAATAAATAAATAAATCTTTTTTAAAAAAGTTCCAGAAACGGGCTGGCGCCGCGGCTCACTAGGCTAATCCTCCACCTGCGGCGCCGGCACCTTGGGTTCTAGTCTCGGTTGGGGCGCCGGATTCTGTCCCGGTTGCTCCTCTTCCAGTCCAACTCTCTGGTGTGGCTCGGGAAGGCAGTGGAAGATGGCCCAGGTCCTTGGGCCCTACCTCCGCATGGGAGACCAGAAGGAAGCACCTGGCTCCTGGCTTTGGATCGGCGCAGCGCTGGCTGTAGCGGCCACTTGGGGAGTGAACCAATGGAAAAAGGAAGACCTTTCTCTGTCTCTCTCACTGTCTAACTCTGCCTGTCAAAAAAAAGTTCCAAAAACTTCCAAATAGCAAAATTTGAATGTGTCCCATTGCTAAGCACTATGCTGAATCAGTGTGAAAGAAGTGACTTTCAAGCGCACCCTGCTGTACCTTTCCCTCATTTCAGGTCTTTAGCATTCCATGATCATTCACCTTGCATCTCATTCCTGTACCACTGTAGGCCTACAATGGGGGGTTTTCTCTGTTATGAACATGTTACAGACTTGTGTTTTCTTGTCATTATTCTCTAAGCAATGTTATAACAACAGTGTAACAGTAGTTACATTGTAGTAGGTATTATAAGTAATCTAGAGGTGATTTGAAGTATAGAGCATGTGCATAAATTCCATGCAAATACTATGCCCCTTTATGTAAGGGACTTGAACATACTCTTGGGAGATCCTAGAATTGGTCTTCTCCACCACCTCTGAATACCAAGGGACCACTGTTAAGAAACCAAAGAGAGCAGTATGGAAGAAGGGAAAAACACTTAACACTCTGCTTGGTACAGATTTGGTGTTTAGTGCATGCCTGTTGACTCCAACGTTGAGTTACAATTTCTGTGTTTTTTTAGCTATTCTTGGAGCCTTTATGATAAGACAATAAAATGTGTGAAATTTGTACAGAGGTAGCAAGGAGTTTCTCAAAATAGTTGAGGTAAACTTTAAACTGAATTTTAAGCTAAGTAATTTCTTTCTCATCAAGTTCTTTCTATTGTGTAATCTTATAATATTATGACATTCTTACTTCTGATCTTACTAAAGGGCTGTATTTATAGCCTCCTTTATCAATTCTTATGAGTCATCCCATAACGTCTGTCATGAAATAGAACTTAAAAATGAGGGGGGGAAGCTCTGCCTTTGGTAGAAATGCAAAAATTCAATAATATTCAAATGCTTTTCTACTTTTCTACCTTCTACAACTTTTTAAGGAAGGGGCTTTCTCTTCTTTAGGCATGCTCTAAAAAGGGATATTTATTAAAGTTTCATTCGACAAGGGATGATAACAGTGATGATGATGATGATGAAGATGATCTTATATCTATTTTTTTAAAGATTTATTTATTTATTTGAAAGTCAGAGTTACACAGAGAGAGGAGAGGTAGAGAGAGGGAGAGAGAGAGAGATCTTCCATCCACTGGTTCACTCCCCAATTGGCCACAGCGGCTGGAACTGCGCCAATCCAAAGCCATGAGCCAGGAGCTTCTTCTGGGTCTCCCACGTGGGTGCAGGGGCCCAAGGATTTGTACCATCTTCTGCTGCTTTCCCAGGCCACAGTAGAGCTGGATCAGAAGAGGAGCAGCCGGATCTTGAACCGGCGCCCATATGGGATGCCTGCACTTCAGGCTAGGGCGTTAACCCACTGCACCACAGCGCCGGCCCCCTTATATCTATTTTTAATAGTGATAGAGACTGACTTGTGCTTTATACTTTATTTTTTACCTGATTTATTTTTTTATTTGAAAGAGTTTATTTTATCAGAGAGAGAGAGGGTGAGACTGAGAGAGAACCTTCCATTTGCTGATTCAGTCCCAAATGGCCACATGGGCCAGGGCTGGGTCAAGTTGAAGCTAGGAACATTGATCCAGTCTCCCACGTGTGAGGCAGAGGCCCAAATACTTGAGCCATCTTCTGCTGCTTTTTCCAGGCCATTAGCAGGGAGCTGGGTCAGAAGTAGAGCAGCCAGGACACAAACTGGCACCCATATGAAGTGTTGGTGTCACAAGCGGCAGCGTTATCTGTTATGCCACAGTGCCAACCCCTTTATTTTTACAACCACTTCTGGTATATAGGTGTTTCATATTTATCAGCAAAGAAATTAAGGCTTAGTAAACGCAGTAATCATCTCAGAAACAGCAATACATAACAGATACCATTTGCTCCAAATTTGTGATATGTGTGACATATTTAAATAAGGGTTTTCTTTCTAATTGCCAAACTCCAAATACCCTGTAGTTGTTCCCACTACTTTGTCTAGGTTAGAAGTTCAAGACAACTGCTGGACAACAAGATAGCCATGCAGTGTGTTTCTGGTTTGGGATTCATGTGCTTAGTTTCCTGTAGCCTCAGGGCAATTGGTTGATGAGAGAATATGTGAATTATCAGATGTGAGATAATAAAATCTAGAGGACCTGTAAATGCATGCAAAGTTTAACTATGAATGGAATGAAGAAAGTGATTATTTAGTTCTCTCTCTATTTTTTAGCTCTTTTAAGAATCAGTATACATGATACCTGAAACAGAACTCATGTCTGTTCAGGGATTCTATGGTTAAATTAGAAATCCCCCTGATCTAATTGATTAATCATCATTGTTCCTTAGAAAAATGGCTTTTCTTCTTTCTTTCATAGTATAACAGATTCAAACACTTCACAATAAACACTTCATTCTCAGGATTTTGTTGGAGCACTGTTAATTCCCATCTGTCTTTGAGTTAAATCCTGTCTGAACTTCTCCAGTCATCTATGGGAGTTGAGCTGGGAGTCAGTTTCTTGGTTATATTTGGAGCATAGAAATTGTTAAATCAGGAATTATAATTTCATTCAAATGTTTTTAAAGATAATTTGTCAACATAAAAATCAATAACATTAAGTTCTTTATAATATTATTCCAAATTCTTTAATGATACTTGTCTTTGGTGATGAGGATATAACAAGGATATAATTTCTGATAACTTTTGAATCAAGTATAAAGGATGGTAATATCATTTCTTATGAAAATATTGCTAAAAGGAGGGAGAAAATTCATTTGTGTACCTATTTTACCTGCTTATCTGACTTACCTGACTAGTGACTAAATATAGCTATATATGAATATCTATGAAGAGATACATATTCATATACAAACATATAAAAAGTTTGCAATGAAATATTAAAAAACCAAGGAAGATTATAGAAATTTATTTTTTTCTCATTTCCCTGTAGTAGTATTGTCTTTTTTTTTTTGATTCCACAGTAAATTCTCATGAAGAAAATGTATAAAAAAGGAAATATTCTGTACCAATTGACCATGGACCATATTTCATATTTGGGAGTTAATGAGAATCACTGAATAGAGAGATTTCCTGTGTACTTTGGAGGAGCTTGCCTCCAATATGAGATTTCTACAGAAGTTTTTCCTGGAATGGGATTGTACATGTCCTTCTTTGGGCTTCCATTCTATCGTGTTTTAATTCTTTTCAATATTCACTTATGGGCAAATGTTTCTAAGTATGTTGGTATTCTGTATGACATTAATTTAATTGGATACAATGTTCTATAACCAAAGCAAATCTTTATGTATAAAACGTATTAATAAGTCTTGTGCATAGATAATTTATGTGTTACCTTGATACCTAGTGTTCCTGAGAAGTAGTTTGCTCTAGACACTGAACATCTTGCTTACAATCTTTTCTGAAAGTTTTTTTAGTAGAGGAACTACTAACACGTCCACATGAAATTTTTAATTTAGTGTTGCAAATATGCTAAAATATCAACTCTGACTTTAAAAAATTTCATACAGAATCAACAATGATCTGCTTTCTATGACTTGAGATGAACAGCAAACCTAAATATGCATACTTTGCTTAAAATGAAAACTAAACAACCACTACCAAAATTGAAATGAAACCTCTACATGTAATTCAGTCAAATGAACGTTTAACAAAACATATATTTCCCTTAAATTGTCATGAGCTGCTTATTGCCTAGCTCCATACTGCTTTGGGCTTTAGTTCATTGTTTTATATGATATTTTGTGGCAAGTTCTAATTATCATAAGCTGTCTAATAAATGTGATGGATTGTCCAATTAACTCTTCATCAGCATCCGTTTTTGAAGATGCTACCTATTGAAAGTGATGGTAGTTTATGACCTCCATGTTGCATAGGTAGCTAATTGCTCCTTGGACAATAATTGTTGAGTTTCTTGTGTCTCATTCAGTCATTTTGTTTTACAAATTATGATACCACTGAGTTTCCCAAAACATTTGACTTTACAACTATGGCTCTCCGAGGATTACTCAAGGTCTGCTGTGGAATGCATGGATCATATAAACACTGAAGTAGATTACAGATATGTCTGTTTTGTAGGTTTTCCATCGACCGGCACACTGACCTGGAGAGACAGTTCAACATTAATGCAGATGATGGGAAGATAACGCTGGCAACACCACTTGACAGAGAATTAAGTGTTTGGCACAACATAACAATCATTGCTACTGAAATTAGTAAGTGCTTGGATTTGTTCATTTATTCTCATGTGGCTGAGTTAAATTTGTGCTTCCCGATCACTTGATAAGTGGTCCTTCTTTCCATTATATATTTTAGCAATGGAACTTATCCTATTGTTCCCAAGGAGCCCTTGAATGTATAATCTCAGCACACAGTAATTTACCTTGTGGTAAATTACCAAAATGTTGTAAGATATATGTGGAAAAAAACATTCTTACATCCAAATGTTTTATATTTTATATATTTATACCTTTTATTTAGCCACCACAATGATTTACATTTCAAAATATGATAAAATATTTGTAATAAAAGGATAGATTGAAAATATTCAAGAACTATACACTGTAATTTAAGTAAGTAAATGTTAATAGGTAAACGTTAATAGAAATATGCAACATAGAAAAGAGTACTCACATATTTAATTATACAAATACACATACACATAACATGTGGAAAACATAGAAGGGAACTTCATAATATCAATTTATATTATGTTGTGGAGGTGAGCTTATAGATATAGATAACTCTTTTAGAGTTTAATATATTTTATATAGTAATGATAGGCTAAACTTCTATCTTCAAAATTAATTTGATATAATTTTTTCATGATTGCATGTGACATTTTAAGCTTTTAATGATAGGGTAGTAAGTTCTGGGTTAGTAAAATAACATATATTAATCTTTCTGTTGACTTTTAATGAGCATGGCTTCTTCGCATTTAATGATACTGTTGAGTCTCTAAACAATAGCTGTATGATGAAATTCAGTTCTGCACTATCTTGGAGAGCTTGCACTCCACCAGTCCATATTTCTGTTCTTTAAACCCATGCAAAAGAGGAACAAATTCATTTTGTTTTTAAACAAAATACATTTTGCTTATTAGCTGGAAACCTTCTTTCATAAAGAACTTGATGAGACCTTTAAAAGCTGTACACAAATTCAAGGGAAAGAATAAATTCTTTAAGGAATTTGGGTAAAGAGAAGACAGACAAGGAGCTAACAGTCAAGTAGGACTCATGGATATCCACACCATTTGGAGGCTGCAGATGATACTTCTAGGATGTATGCCTCCAAATTCACTCTTTGGTCTCTGGAAGCTAATCTGAAAACAGGAGGCACATGTCTGAGATACACAGTTAATTTGAGTCAAAACTTGATTCTGGTATTTTGTTGTTCTGTGATATGGGGAAAATCGAACACATGGAGTCTTATAAAATGAACTTCTGTGGAAAGAGTGAAATTCAAGAGTGGGAAGTGTCTGTGTCTTAAAGAAGCCCTGAATACAGGAAAACATCATATATTCAAGTTGATGTGTGATTTCAAAACTATCAAGCTTTGGTTCTGGATGGAGACAAAATCATGGAAGTTTTGCTGCTTTTCCTGCCTTCACAGAACAATTCTCTTCCCTAATGTGTTACTCTGACAGTAGTTTCTTCTTATAACATAGAGTAGAAAACACTATTTGGTAATACTGTTTTATTAAGAGTGTTCACTCAGTTTAGAAGGTTACAAACATGAACTTTGTGTAATTTAAAATATTGAAGCCCCAGTATCACTTTAAGCCTCTGAGAAAAACTATATTTATTTAGATTGGTTTAAGGTTTTATAAGAAGCTCAAGAGAGTCCTAGTTTTCCTTAAAGTATGAAGGCAGAAATACCTTCAAAATTTTTTCTTACATATTGAGTACAAGGTAGTTGAGTTAGCCTTAATTCATGTTACTTTTTTATGTGGTAGATGCCTTTACTTACATATTCATCAAAGTTATCCTAATTAGAAGCAATCGTGTACTCAATTCTAAGAAGCAAAAATAAATGAATACACAGAACAGGTGCGTAACAAACGTTTTAGGGAAATCCAGAAACAAAAGACTCATTTGCAAGGAATCACAGGCAAATAGGGAAGACAGATCCAAAAGCAGATGTTCTAGGGCAATGAGCTCTTAACTCCTGGGTGGCAAGGGTACCAGACCCAGTCAGGGAAGACATCCATTTGCTCCTTTGTTCAGCAGTTATTTATTGCATGTTTGGTATTTGCCAAGTACTCATTTGGTGTCTAGGAAGGATAGCAGGGAGTAAAATAGGCAAACTGCCTTCTTGGAGTTTTCCTTCCAGCAGCACCTGGAAGCACCTGCGTATGAAAATGAATAAGTTTAATCTGCTGAGATATCCAAAACAGAAGACAGAGAGGTAAGGAAGGTGATAAGGGATGAGAATCCCAACAATTCCATACAGTCCAAGTGAACAAAAATGCAATGATGGGCTTCCTTCAAAGAATCTATGATTCTATTAAAGTACTGTTTCCTAATAAATAAAAAAAATTACCTTTGTGTATCAGCAAACTATTTCACTTAACAAATTGCCATTAAACTTATTGTTACAAATAAAGTATAACCAAATTGTTAAAAATGTGAGTAGAACAAATAACATTTTCTTCATTTTTTTTCATTGAAATAACTCCAGTGTGTTCTAAAGGTTTATAGTTGGTTCAGTATGAATACAGTGTATCTCTGCCCCCACCATGCTCCTCAGTTTGTCTGTGAACCTTTTAAAATATGTTATTCTCTTAAAATCGGTGGGGGTTTTCTGACCTTTTACTTTGTTTGTTAGCTCAGAGATTGAAAAGCACACAAAATACACAGGCATATATTGGCCAAGAAACAAGCTTAATTCAAATTCAAATTCTTAGGAAATGTTAGACTGTAAATTTAGATGTTTACTGATTTTTAAAATTTCATATAACTTTTCTAGAACTTACTAGAATGAGGATGCAAAAGAGAACTGTAAATTTTATTTGTAAAGATAAAAGCTGGGGATGACATACAGCTGGAAACTATAAATGTACAATTAAACCATGTTTGTTCTAAATCCTGCAAGAAGTATCTTATTTCTATAAGATCGTGGAGAACCTAGAAAAAAATCAGAATCATTATGTATTTAGCGGAGAACCTTGTTTTGTTTACTTAGCCCATCGCGTAACGTTTATCTTCCAAAGCCACAGACCATGTCTTGGGGAACAAATAATAAAGAGAGATTTGTTTTATTTGTCCGAGATGAATATTTAAAACTACCCTGAATAACAGAACCCCACTGGGGGAGGTGCTAATAATGATAAAGAAATTTTCATTCCAGGGAGAACAAATTAAAATTATTCTCAGAATGCCATCTCATCAGACAAAAGATTTAAACAAATGAAATTAAGCCAAAAAGTGGATTTTACAGAAGTCCATCTGTTATCTTTTAATGAGAATGAAAATGTTCTTTATCCTCTTGTGTAAGATTCACTTAACCAAGGCTGAGATACTTCACTCACTGTGTGTGTATTACCCAAGCATTCCAATGGTAAGGATCCAGGCTGCCATCCCACCATGTATGCTGGCAGTAAAACAGACACCCATGTGCTAATGAGACATTAGGCTTAGATAACATTTCCCTGCTAATTGCAACCCTATCCTCTCTTGAAACTGCAGCGCATGACTGCCTTTGGCATGATTGAGAAGATTTTAGGTGAATTCACTTCATAAATTAAACACTGTCAAAACATAGTGTAAGACCTACAATACATTTAATTCTCAAAACATACTTTGAAAATTGGTACTATATTATATACATTGTTCAGACAAGAAAGCTCGGCCACAGGTTAAGGAACATTCCCGAGGTTTTATGGAGAACAGATTTGCAGGGGTAGAGGTGTAACATTGGAACTGGCTGATTAACTGCAGGATACATGCTTCTAAATGCCATCCACAGAAGCCTCCCTTAGATTTTCTTTTTTCCTCCTCCTCCTCCTCCTCCTCCTCCTCCTATGAGCATCTGACACTGCCACATCATTTCCTGAGGAAGTGAATGAAATAGTTTTCCTGTACAAAACAGAAGTCTAGGGTAACAGCGACAAGGCTGTGATGGCAGAAAGACAAGTAGGTATGATTAGATCTAGCCCTCCTTGTCTAGCATTTATACCTGAGATAGGAATATTGCCTCATGGACAAAATAAAGCTTTGAAATTTTCAAGTTGATATTAAGTTCCCATTTCATTGTTTGGGAAGCTGAGCAACAGAGAATATAGAACACAACAAAGTATATTTTAGGAGACTGGTTTTTAATGCAGACTAGAATCACCTAGATAATTGTTTCGATCAAATAAACAAAAATCGCCCTGGATTTCATCCAAGACCTACCAAATCAGAATCTAGAGATTAGGAATCAGGAATCTAGTTTTCACAAATTCTCCTCCCCTCAACTAAAAAAAAAAAAAAAAATACATGTGATTAAAATTGATGGTACTGCAAAGGAAGACAGAGCGAAGAGCGAAGATGTTTTTGGTTTTTTGTTTGATGATGATTTTTAAAAAAAAATTTCTGCACTACTTATGTGAGATTTCCCTACATTTAGGGCTCAGGTTTGCCACATGAGAGAACATGAGCAACCAGCAATGCCATAGGAGAGGTAAGGATAACTGAGGATATTGAGGGAGTCAGTTTGCTTAGAAGTGAGTCCCTACAAGGGTATTCCAGAGATATTGAATGCCAATTTTTAGAGTGTCCTTGACAGAGGACTTGATGATACGAAGTGAAAAGTGGCAAAAATCTTTGAGGCTCTGTACCTGAGAGCAGGCTATTGTCATTTATAGAGAACATACAACTATTGGTTACCTGAAAGTATTTCAAGGCAGGAAGCACATAATTGCCCATTAAATTAATCTCTTTGAGTTAGTGATAATGCATTGCTCTGGCCCACTACAGTGGGCTGCACACAATATTGCAAATGAAGCTTTTCACTAATGATGGTTAAATCTCCCAGGGAAAATAGTAGTTTGTTAGCACTTAAGGAATGTTTCTTCCTGGCATGGGGCCCAGTTGCCAGAATAATTGCTTTGTCCATCGTAGGCCACTTAGAAAAAATATATACCTTTATAGTCAGCTCATTATTTAGCGGAACCTTGGATTCTGGAGTTGGGTGCAATTGGAGTTTTAGCTATATCTTAGCCATATATCCCTGGGTATATTATTTCCCCTTCTTTACTCTGTTTTCTCATCCATGAAATGGAAACAAAAATTGCTTAAAAATCTTAGGTGTAGTAAAAATTGAATTAAACATAGTAAAATTATGCCTCCTAGCATGGAATCCATTCATAATCTTTAGATAATGATGGATAAATTGTTTATACTCCTGTTAATCCAGCCCTTACACTGGGCTTTCAGTGTCTGTTCCCTGACTTTCCTCTTGCCCTTGATTCATGTATGGTGGAGATTGGCCAACAGCTAAGCAGTGGTTTTAAAAATGTAGCAGGCACATGCTTCCATAGCCTGATTGAGCTAAAGATTTCAGATACTTTATCAAGATCCTGCCCAAAACACATCATTGTTTTTCTCTGACATAATCAGGGCTACAACTTTATTAAGATTAGGGTAATTCCCTTGTGTAGGGTGGAATGATGAAAATAGAGAGAAGAAAATGTCTGGTTAGACAATTCTTGTAAAAGGGAAAAGGTCATTGGAGTCCAAAATGTTCAGTGAAATTCAAGTTTGGAGGAGTATTTAAAGGGCTCCCAGGCATCAGAGAAGTCGTAGAAGTAGGACTAACATGACTGTCTGGGAATGTAGTCCTTTACTGAGTTGCTATCAAGACTCCCACCTCAGATAACCACACAGGTGCTGTAAAATGGAGATCAATGTTCTTAGCCAAGAGGGATAGTATGAAGAAAACTGAGAAGTAAAGTATGGGAAAGTGTAGGGGAAGCTGCAGGTTCTCAGGGAAGGTTCATCATCTACACCATAATTCCTAAACAGAAGAATTAGAGTTGTTGTTCCAAGCTCAAGGAGATAACTCATGAGGTCCAAGAGGAATATAATCTTGTGAGTAGCCCATATCGTTTTCTTATGAATCTCCTGCCACTGTTGCTAGTGCACACTTTATGAACAACTGTGTATTGACTGGGAAATTTCTCCTTGTTTTCCTTTTGTTCTGAAACTGTCCTACCGATCTTCTCCCACAACCTCTTTATCTCATTCATCCTTTCCCTGCTTCTCTTCTGGTCTACTTTAGAAAGATCACACAGATTGAGAATGGAGATATAGATTTCAACCAGGCACTCTTTTTGGATGTCAATGTGATTAATAGCCCCTTAGTCTTAATCTACAAAAGAAGAATAGGTAAGAGGCCCCTATCCTTGCAATGCTTTGGTTTGTCTTTATAAATCACGTTTCCCAAAGTCTCTATACCAATTATTACTGTAGACAATTGTATATGAAGAACAGAGAGTAGGTAAGCAGCAAACACTAAACCCAGATTTTTTTTCAAGTTGCAACAAACTGGCCACTGACAGCAAGTAGTCATCTCCAGGGTTGGAATACCAGATAAAGTACAGAAGAGGCTAGATATTTGAACAGATCATATATAAAAAAAGAATGATATTGTGTTAATTTATCCTTAGACTTTGGTTCCTCTTTTGGGATGGAGAGATCATAAAGACCTGGAGAGAAAATGCAGCTATTAGTGTGGAAATCAAAGGAGATAAGGTGGGGGGCTGAGGAATCAGGTGTCTAACTCAGTTTGCTAGGATGAACTCATTTTTTTCACTTATGTACACTCTGTTGGTCAGTTACTTAACACCTCTTTTGCTCTTTGTTTCCATCTGTATGATTTGAAATGATTCGCTACACTTGAGAGGTGTGTGTGATAAAGAAAATATATATTTAGTGCTGCTATTTTGCCTGTGAAACTTTGGGTAGTAATTTCAATGTTAATAATTATTTTAACTGCAGTTACAATTTAAACTTTATTTTCTCATTACCATTATTTCTTATTACTATTAGTGAAATTGTGTCAGAAGTGACAAAGCAGGGGCTGGAATTGTGGTGTACAGTGTTAAGCTACCACCCGCAATGCTGGCATCAATATGGGCACCAGTTTTTGTTCCGGCTGCTCCACTTCTGATCCAGCTCCCTACTGGATTCCTAGAAAAGCAGACAAATGGCCCAAGCACCCAAGCACCAAATGGCCCCTGCCACCCACGTGGGAGACTCAGAAGAAGCTCCTGGCTCCTTGTTTCAGCTTGGCCCAGCCCTGGCCATTGCTACCATTTGGAGGAGTGATCCAGTGGATAGAAAATCAGTCAGCTCCCCCCTTCTTTCTCTCTCTCTCCTTCCCTCCCCCCACATCTCTTCCTCTTCTCTGTAACTCTGCCTTTCAAATAACAAATAAATGTTTTTAAGAAAAAGTGACAAAGCAAAACCAGTCAATTTCATTCTGAGCACCTACCAAATTATGAGTTTGTTCAAGGAGTATCACATTCATATTATTTGAGGGGCATCATTTTCCCTGCTGATATGGATCTGATAGGAGGGTCTTCTTTCCTCTGTCAGATTTAAGCATGCTGGCTAAGTTGGCAAACTTTAAAAGTTTTCTTCTCACCAAACACCATGGTCATAGACATTGCTATAACCATCAGTAAGCAGTGGAGGTTATTAGTTAAGGACATAAACTCCAAAGACAAATTGTCCCAGCCAAAATATTGGATCCCACATATGCTTCTTGTGCAACTTGAAAGTTAAATGATCTCTTGAAACATCAGGTGCAATATGTGAAGTTTGTAACGAGACTCAAGTGAGACACCGTAGGTAAAGTGCATAAAACAGAGCCAGGCATACAGTAAAGATTCGATAATATTCTTTCTCTTTTCTATCTCATCCCCTTCTTGTCTCTTCTTCTGTCTTCCTCTCTCTCCTCTTCCAGACCAAGCCTAGTGCCTGCTTCATGCTCCTATCATGTAACTACTTATCTATATATTGTGTTTATCATTCCTGGTTATCTAACTGCTTGGGCTTACAGAGAAAAGGACTCAAAATAGTCATTGGATAATCTGATATGTATTGGTTCACTTCTGTTGCATGGTAAACCAAAGAAATACTTAGTGAGTGGCTTAAAATAATGCATGTGTTTCTCCTGGTTCTGCAAGGTAGAAAGTTCAGTTTAAACTGGTTTTGCCAGTCTTTTGGTCGGCTGATGGTTTGTATGGAACTAAAGGATCTACATATTAGCCTGAATAAAATGTACAAATGGCTTGGCTAATCTGGAGCACCTTAGCTGGCACAGTTAGCTCTGCATGGTCTCTCATCCTGCAGTAGGGTAGCTTCGCTTCTTCAGTGGTGCCTTCAAGGTTAAAAGAAAGCAAAAACTGGGCCCCAGAAAGCAAGCACTTTCCAAGTTTCTATTTTTATCAATTTTGCTAATGTTCCCTTGACAAAAACTGGTTACATTACCAAGAATAAAATCAAAGGTAAAAGAAATAAATGTCACCTTTTGATGGGAGAGTTGGAAATGATATGGACATTCTGTTAGTATTTTACTTTGGACTTAGATGCCAAATCCCAATATGGGGGACCAATTAGAGATATTGATCTTTCACTTACAAATGTTTTCTTGCCTTTCTCCTAGAATCTTCTCAGGATAGTGAATGCATACTCATAATCCTTTGCAACAACACCTTATTTACTTGAGAATAAGGAGTAGGCACTGTATTTCTAACATCTATCAATTAGGAAACTATGAATTCATATGATTCTCAGCTTACCTAGCAACTTGCATTAACTCATTTTTAAAGATTTATTTTTATTTATTGAAAGGCAGTGTTGCAGAAAGAGAGGGAGGTGCAGAGAGCAAGAGAGATCACCCATCCACTGATTCACTCCCCAATGGCTACCAGGGACAGGGCTGTGCCAGGCTGAAACCAGGAGCTAGAAACATCTTCCAGGTCTCCCACGTGGGTCAGAGACTGAAGCACTTGGGCCATCTCTGCTGCTTTCCCAGGTGCATTATCAGGGAGCTGGTTCAGAAGTAGAGCAGCTGGGTTTTGAAGCAGTGACCATATGGGATGTTGGCACTGCAGGTGGTGGCTTAACCCACTATGCCATAATGTCAGGCCCCATTAACTCATGTTAAATCTACTAATGCATTTAGCATGCTTAAAATAACTTCAAGTACACAAGTGCTAATGTAAGTGTTGGCTATTATTATTCTTTCCTGATACCTATGGCTAGAGCATATTCCCTTATTATAAGTTCTCACTTAGTTATGTAAGTGTTCTTTTCCTTCAAGTGACTGATCAAGGATAATAATAATATACACGTATTTGGTTTGGTTTTGAAACTACATTTTAAGGGAATAAGTAGATAAGGTCCCTGCTCTCATGAAGTGTTTTATTATTGTTTTATAATTGATCACTGTTTTTTCCTGGAGGCCCAGCCCAGTGCTAGGGGCTTCCAATAAATATTTACTAAATGAATGAATGAATAAAGGAAATAAGGCATTAACACCACTAGGGAGTACCCTGATGAATTCTGATTCCAAACAGACACTATTAATTGATTGGTGAAAAGGATCTTTGTTTTAATACACCCCACTCAGCTCTTCATTAAAAATATCAGACAGACAGGCATACATACACTAGGGCTTTCTGCATTTTTTTAAAGCCATGCTTTCCTGAGTGAAGCTGAGACACAAAGGGCAGGAACGCCTCTGCTCCCCTTGTATGAAAATTGTGGGGCATTGACTGTGCTCCCAGAGACAGATTCCTTTAGAATATTAACCAATCTTGGGAGTCAGAGACCATGAGAAAGGTGCTGGCAGAGAGGAGCCTCAGGTCCCCCATCTCTTTCCCTAAGGAGGAAGGCTTCTGATCTAGGAATCTTTATTTCTCTTTCCTTTGGAGGGCCTTGAGGCAAATCCTGAATAATGCCTGCCCACACTTCATTACCCAACAAACCCATTTATCATTTAATCTGATCTCTATTGAACAAGTAGAAGCAGGTTACAAAGCTGCAAAGCCAAAGGAATGAAAATGCAGCACGTTTTCTGATTACAGGAATCCCTAATCCAAAGCTTAGAGACAGGGGCTAAAAATAAGTGCCTGTTTATCTTTATCTACCCCAACCAACCAGCCATTTCAGAGCTGGGTCAAGGGGTCCTTTAGCCAGGTGGTGGAAATTTAGACTGTGATAACTGGGCTTCCATTTCATTTGGGGTGGTGGGCATCAGTTATTACATGCTCTTACTTATATTGCTGATAATTTCTGACCCCCAGAACACCTTTAGGACAGGGGATCGCCTCCTGTGTTAGTCAGGGTTCTATAGAAAGACAGAGTCATTGGATATGTATCTAGTTATATGAAAGAGGATTTACTAGGGGGTCAGCTCACATGATTATGGTAGCTGATAAGGCCCATGGCAGCTCATCTGCAGGCAGGAGACCCTAGGATACCTGTTAGTGACTTGGTTCAGTATGGTGATCTCAGAACAAGGGAAGTGGAAGGTGTAGTGCTCAGTTCCAGACAATTTCCTGAGTTCCATTTAGGATGTTACAAATAGAAGTCCTATGATCCAAAGGCCAGCAAGCCTGGCAGCTGTCCAGTGGATCCTAACTAGACTATTCTCTCCAGCTCCTCAGGCAATTGATAGTGGTCATCCACATTTAGGGCAGATCTTGCCCACCTAGTTCATTCATCTCTTCATTCCCCAACTTCAAGAATGCTTTTCTAGGTCTCTGTTCATTTCTTAAACCTGTCCAATTGACATCCAAAATTGATCATCTCACTTCCCATGTGACTGAAGAGGAGTAACAATGATGTGTCAGGTCTGCTCTCTTTATGGATGCCATTTCAATCCTTGAGGAATTAAAATTAGCTAGAGAAAAGAAGAGACTAGGGTGGACTTTGTAGAAGAACAGATAAAGCCACTGCTTAGGATACCCATATCCTGTTCCAGAGTGCCTGGAGTTGATCCCTGGCTCTGTTTCAACCCAGGTTCCTGTAAATATTTACCCTGGGAAATAATATGTGATGGTTAAAGTACTTGGGTCCCTGGTGGAGTTAGAAATGTGCCAGGGGATTCCAATACAATCCCATCAAGATTGCATATACCAATGCCATCTCACTAGTCCAAGTGATCAATTTCAATTCACAATTGATCACACTGATAGGTCTAAGAGTCAAAGGGATCACACAAACAAGACTAGTGTCTGCTAATACTAATTGATAAAATAAAAAAGGGAGAGAACGATCCAACATGGGAAGTGGGATACACAGCAGACTCGTAGAATGGCAAATGTCCTAAACAGCACTCTGGCCTCAGAATCAGCCCTTAAGGCACTCGGATCTGGCTGAAGAGCCCATGAGAGCATTTCAGGCATGGAAAGCCAAGACACTCTGGCAAAAAAAAAAAAAAAAAAAAAAAAAAAAAAAAAAAAAAAAAACAAAACCACAAAAAAAAACACAACTAAATGAAAGGTCTCTGTGAGTGAGATCCCAGTAGAAAGAATGGGCAATCAAAGGAGGTACCTTTCTCTGAAGGGAGCAGAGAACTTCTACTTTGACTATGACCTTGTCTAAATAAGATCAAAGTCAGCGAACTCAAGAGGCTTCCATAGCCTTGGAAACTCATGACTAGAGCCTAGGGAGATTTCTGACACCATAAACAAGAGTGTCAAATTGTTAAGTCAACAACAGGAGTCACTGTGTACTTACTCCTTATGTGGGATCTCTGTCCTTAATGTGTTGTCCAATGTGAATTAATGCTATAACTAGTACTCAAGCAGTATTTTACACTTTATGTTCTATGTGGGTGCAAACTGATGAAATCTTTACTTAATATATACTAAATTGATCTCCTGTATATAAAGATAATTGAAAATGAATCTTAATGTGAATGGAATGGGAGAGGGAGTGGGAGATGGGAGGGTTGCGGGCGGGAGGGAAGTTATGGGGGGCGGAAAGCCATTGTAATCCATAAACTGTACTTTGGAAAATTATATTTACTAAATAAAAGTTTTTTTTAAAAAAAGTACTTGGGTCCCTGCCAGCAAAACAAGACACCTGGATTAAGTTCTTGGCTTCTGGTTTTAGCCTTGTATAACCATGGCTGTTGTAGGCATATGGACAGTGAAACAACAGATGGGCACTCATTTCTCTTCTCTTTCTCTCTCTCCCTCCCTCCTCTTCTTTCTCTCTACTCCCTCTCTATCTCTTTCTTGCTTTGCCTTCCTAATAAATAATAAATGAATTTTTTAAATGAAGAAAACTGAAAATAACACCCACTGAGCAGCAAGCCTGGTATGGTGTTGAGCCCTTGATAAGCAAGCACTGTTTTATCTCAGTCTCCTAGAAATCAGAGAATAATTTATACAAACTTTCATGAGCAGCAAATTAACACATAACCAGAGCAGATAGGATTCAGCTCATTTCAGCAAGTATTCCATATATACAGACTATGTGTTGAGGGTTGAATTCTTGGAAAATAGGAAGACATGACTCCTTCCTCTTTGATCCTTTAAAAATTAGTTAAACTTACAAACAAGACTTGCATATATCTAATACAACATGCTGTTTTTTGAGATATGTATATATTCTGGAATGGCAATGTCAAGCTGATTAACTCATGCATTAACTTACATGCTTATCAGTTGTGGAGTGAACTCCTTTTTGAAATTTAAGTGTGGTGCAAATGAGTAGAGGCATGCATTTGAAAATCTAGCATAGCATTTACAAAAATAGCTTGTAATGGAAGTAGAGTGAGATTTCTGCACTGAATGAGGACAGTGTCTTCTGGAAAGATCCTTTGTGGGAGGTATCTTTCTTTATTATCAGAATCTTGAAGAAGAAGTCATCTTTTATCAGGGATGCATTTTGCAATTAGAAAATTCCTTGATCAAGAAGAGAGGAGCTTATAATATCTTCTAAAGATGAGAAAATCAGGGGCAGGCGGTAAATATAGACGAAAAGTTAAGTGAAGCCAATTATGATTGCCTTTGGAGAGCAGATCAAGGAAATTATTTTATACTCTGTATTAGAGAGGCTCAACAAATGCATTGAAATAAATCAAACATAGAGCCCAGAATATTAACATTCAGGTTTAGGAGAAGGATATGTTACAGATAGAGTAGAGAAACCAAGAAATGGTGTATAGAAAAGGGAAGAACATGGCTACAGTCTGATGTTTCTTAACCTTCATGGTGCATCAGAATCACCTGGAGGGTTTTGCTAAAGCGTAAACTGCTGGGGCAAGAATTTGTATCTTTAACAAGTTCCCGTATGAGACTGGAACTGTTGTACTAGGGACCGTGTTTTGAGAAGCATTGCTGTCATCTCTGCAGCCTTAATCCAGAATAAAACAAAAGCTACAGCAGAGATGGTGTTTAAGTGGACAGAAACCATCATCTGGTCATCTGGTTAAAACTAATGAGGAAAGAAAAGCAAGATCTGCTGGAGATTGTATGTCTTGGTGATGAGGTACCATTAAAACTCTTGCTGCTTATTATGTTCTAGGCAGTGTTCTAACCGTTTCTGCCCTTTATCATGCTTAATTCTCACCAAAGCTCCATGAGACAGTCCCATCAGTTCATTCATCTAATAAAGCTAATAGGCCAAATTTACATCTCACTACATTTAGACAGCTGAGTTTGGAACCCACCCCAGGTTTCTCTGACTCTTGAGGCCAATGTCTGAACATGCAACATCTATCCTCTTCCGATAGCCCGGTTGCTATTAAGGCGCAAGATGACTCCAATTCAAGAGTTAGGTTGACCCATAATTTTCAGAGTTTAAGAGTTTACAGCCTTCCTTCAGCTATTCATGAAAGAGTTGGGATCACAATGGAATATCATGTGTAGACTTCCATCTCACTGAAGGAACTGAATGATGTGCAGTGAGGTGGGGGTTCTGATGGGAGTAAGGAAGGTAAGATTTGTATCTGTGGACTGCATTCCATAGAGAGTTGGCTTTTTAGGAGCCTTTGGTTCCCAAGTTTTAAAGTAGGCTAAAGTCTAAATGAGCAGCTACCTACTGAAATAAGCCAAAATAATGCTGAAGTCTGTTCCACACTCCTGTTGCCATAATATAACAACAAATACTTAACAATAGGCTGGCAAAGGGAGATGTAGAATAAAATTGTAGATAACACGGATAGAGAGAAAAACCATAGACCTTACATTCAGGCAAATAAGGATTCTAATGTAGGTTCCATTAACACTTAGCTATTTGAATATAAACAGTTTTTTGATATGTCTAGTTTGTGTTTTTATCATTTAAAGTGAAACTACACTTTTAGTTTTAGGAAGCTTAAACTAATTTTGTTGACATAGAAAATATATACACATATGTATGTGTGTACAACATGGTGTAACCTGAACTGTAAACAAGTCTACAAGCACTGCTCTTAATGATGGTAATGGCATGTCCTCATCAAGCAGCTCCTTCAAGTAGATTGTTCTGAACATGATGTTTAAGGGACATTTACTTTTTAGAATCTTTTTGCCCTAACTTTATTTAACTATTTGTTTAACAAAAACAAACAAATGTAAATGTACTGTAAAGAAACTTTCTACTTGGAAAAATTGTTATTTCTTAGAGGAAAGCAGGCTTTTAAATACTATTTGCCATGAGATTATGTGGTAGGCACAGTTTACAAATTCCTTTACTGGTTCATTTTTAAGTATCTACAGATATAAAAATAAACATCCTGAGCCAGCATTTGATTTTCTGGTAAACTGTTTTTCACAATTCCAATATATTTGTGTAGTAGTTTGAAAGACTGGATTCTACAGAATACCTTAGAAACCTATATTTGTTTATTTAAGTAAAGATATAAAACACATCTAAGACAGAACGTCAGGTGACTTCTCCGGCTGACTGATACCTAAAATAAATATGAAAATATCTGGATATCTGTTATAACTGATTCGTTAGACATGGATTTTAGGAGACAGTTATATATTCTACAAATGGGTTCTGGCATAGAAATAGATCTTTTTTTTTCTTTTTTTAAACTTTTTTAAAAAATTATATTTAGTAAATATAATTTTCCAAAGTACAGTTTATGGATTACAATGGCTTTTTCCCTCCCATAACTTCCCTCCCACCCACACTCCTCCCATCTCCTGCTCCCTCTCCCATTCCAAAATAAGAAGTGCAGAATTAAATATCTTTATTTGAGTTTTGTTCTCTGGAAGATTGCTTTGGTCCCTGGTAGTCCATCTGAAAATGATTGACGTCAGTTGAAGTAAACCAGAAATTAGGTGTATTGAATAGTTGTGGTATGGCAACACAAAACGTTGGTGAGTTGAACACATTTCTGCATACCTTTACTGGCACGAGAGGCACAGGTGGTTGAAAACCCAGTTCCTGACCTGGATGTGGAGCTTCTGTAGTGGAGGAGGCAACATTTGGGCTACAGTTAAGTTGTCTAACTGGAGGAAGCAGAAAACATTGAAAGAACCTAGGATAATACAAAAAAGGGGTTTGGTGTGATGCTTTCTCCAATGCCTTTCAGTCAAGCTAGATGCTCCACTGCACAAGCGAAGAAGAAAAACAATGATTGCTATAGGCACAGGGGATAACAATACAGACACGTGCAGGGGGCTGGGGGATTTTGTGGAAAAGGAGGGCCTGTAGATCTTGGCTTGTTTTACTCAGAGGGCAGACTCTGTTCTATGTAACTTATTTCCAACAAATCTCTTGACCCGATATTTTGGAATACATAGTATAGGTTTAGTGTCCGTAATCTGAAAATTACAATTCTTAAATACTCCAAAATCTGAAACTGTTTGAGCACTGACATGACACCACATCATGAAACTTTTATTCACACACAAAATTATTAAAAATATTGTTTAAAATTACCTTCAGGCTATGTGTTGAAGAAGCATACAAAGCAAATGAATTTTGTATTTAGACTTGAGTCCCATCCCCAAGATATCTCATTATGTATATGCAAATATTCCAATATCCTAAAACATTTGAAACGTGAAACATTATTGAACCCAAGCATTTCAGACAAGGGATCATCAATCTGTAGATGAACAGGAAAGGCCTAGTTTAAATGGATGCCCACAGTGTGCCTTGAGTTACAAAGCGGCTGGAGAGCTCAGAGTTCTTTGAGTATGATAGGGGTCATAACATAGTGCCAGGGGAAGTGTCATGGATTCAAAAATGCAGTAAATAATCACGCTTACTTTCTTGTGATTTTTTAGTGGGTTATATCTAAATCTGATAAAATTGTACAACATCTAGGTATGACAATAAGGAGAGAAAAAATAGCATTTCAAATGCTACTTAGTTCCAGACAGAGAGCTAATCACTGCTCTTCTTTCATTCAGTCTTTGTAATGGTGTTGATATGGTTATATCCTAAACACTGTTCTAGAAATGTGTGAAATATGACCCAGGGAAGTCAGGGAACATGGAAAGGTCACAGATCCAGTAAAGTGAGATTTGAATCCCTGAGATTTGATAGCAAAGCCTGAACATTTTCTACTCTTTGGTGCTATTACATGTGATCGATGAGCAAACCATCTTTGAAAAATATTCATATTTGTACAAATTTCAAGCATGCTAGTGGTTGCCAAGCCCTGTGTTAGAGAAAATACATCAGAGAAAATTTCTAAGAATCAAATTTCTTATCATCTAATTGGGAGCAAGAATCATAAAAAATAAATAACTCATATTTAATGGCATATTTATTTTATTCGGTGTAGTCTTGCCATGCAGTTTGGCTCACTGTCATTTTCACATGAATAATTTGATCTCTGGGTTTTTTTTGACTTTTATTTTATTTTTAAATTTTTAAAATTATATAAGATGAAAAAATGTCATGTATTTCATGTATACAGATTTGGGAGCAGAGTGATGGTTCCCACCTTACCCTCCCGCCTGCCCATGCTTCTACCTCCTTAGTTCCTTTCTTATTCTTTCATTTAATTTTGCAATGACACACTTTCAGTTTATTTTATCATCAAAAGCTTAACCCTCCACAATGTAAAGAATTTAACAAATAGTAAGAAGGAAAAAACACTGTTCTCAACATTGGAGACAAGGGCTATAAACAGTAATCAAATCTCAAAATGCCAATTTCACTCATATGTTACATTTTTTGTACTCTGTAGATTTTATTTTTACTATACTTATTTTGTATTGATTTTATTTACACTATGTATATATAGTTTGAAAAGGTAGGAAGTGTGTCTGACAAATCCATTTGAGAGATGCAGGTTCAGTTCTTGGGCCTATTTAACTATAACTTTGGACTTCAGTAAGTAGGTGAAAGGAGACCGATATTAGCTTTTCCTTCATCTCTTTTTATTTTTTGTTTTTCTTCCTATTTTCATTTTTAAAATTTCTTATTTTATTTCTTTATGGTTTTTTCCCCCCACTTCTTACAAATGCTTTGTGATGTAGGAAACCATGACTCAGAAGCAGATTCTGCAGGTTCCCAGTGAGCAATGAGCCTGCGTCGTGTGTCAGGTGAGAAGTGGCCACTTTTCTGGCTGCAGCCCATTTCCCAGGACACGGGGCTCTCTCCACCAGACCACAGCTGGTCCGCGGTGGGAGCTCTTTCATCTTTATTAGATAACTGTTTCATGGCTGCAAAAAGGCATGTTAGTGAAGAACTCAGTTTTAGGGATAGAAAGATACAGAATTGTGAACTGACTACGAGATCTGTAAGTCACATGGTGTTCAGTAAAGTATTCATTCTTTTTCTTTTTTTTCCTTTTTATCTTTTTTTTAATTTACTTGAAAGGCAGAATTAGAGAGGTAGAAACAGGGAGAGAGGTCTTCCATCAGCTGATTCATTCACCTGATGGACCCAACCACCAGGGCTGGACCAGGTGGAAGCCAGGAGCCAGGAGCTTCTTTTGGGTCTCCTATGTGGGTACAGGGGCCCATGTCTTTGGGCCAACACCTGCTGCCTTGCCAAGAGCATTAGCAGGGAGCTGGATTGGATGTGGAGCAGCTAAATCTGGGTCTGGAACCTGTGCTCTATGGGATGCTGGCATCGCATGTGGAAGTTTAATCTGTGTCACAATGCCGGCCCCAGGTATTCATTCTTTGTAAGCCTCAGGTTTTATTTTCTTTTTAAAATTTATTTTATTTATTTGAAAGTCAGAGTTACAGATAGAGAGGGAGAGTCAGAAAGAGAGAGATCTTCCATTCTCTGGTTCACAGTCCAAATAGCTGCAACAGCTGAGCTGGGCCAGGCTGAAGCCAGGATCCAGGAGCTACTCCCAGACCTCTTTCATGGGAGCAGAGGCCCAAGCACTTGGGCGAACTTCCACTGCTTTCCCAGGCACATTAGCAGGGAGCTGGATCAGAAGTGGAGCAGCCCGGACACAAACCCTGCCTATGTGGGATCCCGGCACTGCAGATGGTGGCTTAACCTGCTGCTACAACACCGGCCTCTACGCCTCAATTTTATCATTTGTAGAATGTAAATAATGATGTATTCCCATACCACTGTGTGATGCATTTAACATAGTGACTAGTCAAATAAAGATAGGACAATTGACTCCTTAGAGTCTCTGAGACACTTTTAGGTATTCAGCAAGGCCAAACTATTTTTTTAAGATTTTATTTATTTATTTGAGAGGTAGAGTTACAGAGAGAGAGAGGAAGAGACAGAGAGGAAGGTCTTCCATCTACTGGTTCACTTCCCAAATGGCAGCAATGGCTGGAACTGAGCCAATTCGAAGCCAGGAGCCAGGAGCTTCTTCCAGGTCTCCCACATGGGTGCAGGGGCTCAAGTACTTGGGCATCTTCCACTGCCTTCCCAGTCCATAAGCAGTGAGTTGGATTGGAAGATAGGTGGCCAGGACATGAACTGGTGCGCATATGGGATGCTGGAGCAGCAGCCAGAGGCTTATTAGTTTACTATACCACAGTTCTGGCCCCAAGGCTAAATTATTTTTTAATAGCATGGGGACACTATTTGTTTTTATTCTATCTCATGCTGGTGCAATTGAGGATGGAATTTTCCAGAGGCTATGTGGCATGGGTTGAAATCATTACCCAATGACTAATGGAATATGTGCTTATTTATTCTGGGTTTTTTTTTTGGGGGGGGGGCAGGGGGAAGAAAGTTTTGGTTTCCAGTAGGTAAATATTGAGAGATATAAGCCAATTACAAATGTTTTTTTGAGTTTTTCAATACTTTTTAAATGTGCAAAGGGTCTCAAGACCAAATTGTTTAAGAACTGTGGCCTTAGGAAGACATTCATTTCTTTTAACTAGTTTGAGGTAATTAGCTTGAGAGGTAGTGTCAAAAATATTGCTACTTTATTTTGGATATCACATAGATAAAAATTATTAATTCTATGCAGAGTATAGGATGGACACTGAAAGAAATGTGCATATAACATCTTTCGTACGATTCTTGATATATACAATAAGGACTCAATAAAGGTAGGCCGTTGTTAAAGGCACAGTGAAACTGAAAGTAGCCCCAGAGAAAATAGGTTGAGGTCATAATTTACATTTTTAGAGTCTCATATGTTTACCTTCTCAGAAGAAAACATTATTTCCAGATGAGATCAAGACTTGCCTGCTGCTAAATTCACTGCACTCCTCTTTCAGCAAGGCAAAGGCAGTTGAGAATGTCACACACAGAGAGGATGGGGTAACCACTGCAGGCACTGCCAAAGTCTATGGACCAAGCCTGAAGTGCTCTTCCAGGAACTGGTCACCCCTCCCCCACTCACTCAAACCAGGCAGGTTACCAATATGTAAAGCTGCAAGTTGTAAATGACATATCTGATCGCCACTGCTTTTATGCAATGTTTTCCAGGCCCCCCATTTTTTGTGGTTATTTAATGAATTTTACAAAGAGGTACAATAGAATTTACTGACACAAACAGTAGTAATAATGATGAGGATAATAGCTACCATTCCATCATTTCTTGAGTCTACTTTTCTCAGTGCTTGGCACAAATCATGTTGAAGAGAGTTATCTGTGTACTGTACAGAACCGCCCTATATTGTGGTGAATGCTATCAGCATTGTATGAATGAGAAAACTGGGCAGGTCTTCAAGCTCTGAAACCTTTACAAGTAATATTCAGTGGAGCCAGGCTCTCTGCCTTACCAATAGAGCACAACTCAAAAGATTGGGGGGCATTTTACTTTTCATTATAAATAAATGAATTAGCTTTATTATTAACCGTCCTCTGAGAAGCTGGCTAAGACATGCCTGTGCCAAAGCAACATTCATTATCAGCAATGTGAGGATGGGCTAAATTTTCAGTTCCTGCCAAACTTAGGACAAATCTGCCAATCTCAGTAAACCTAGCAACATGAATGACATTTCAAAAAATGTAGTCATAGAATTGAGATGCCTGCAAATTTCTTTTCTGCTACCAACAGGAATTCCTTACATTTCAATTATACTATTGTATTTTGTGAACGGATTCTTTTTTTTTTTTTGTTTACTACAGGGAAGCATCAAAACAACCATATGAAACAGGTTAGGGATTTTGTTTTCTATCCTACACTTTAGGTGCTATAGCTGAAAATTGAAAAGCTTAACTTGTTTCCTCGAGATTATTCCATTACACAGTGCAAAGTCATTTTGCCACCCTAAGGCTTTTCATGAATTCATAATTAGATTGTGCTTAACTAATATTCATTTTGGAAGAACAGACATACAACAGATCGATTCTAGTAATGTAAACTGTGATAATGGTGACAATAACAGCATCTTCTGGTTTCACTGCAAATCATCATCAGTTTTGTAGAGTGATTATTTTACCTAGAAACTGTGTGAGCAGTGTCACACATGCACAAATCCTTCAGAACTCATTCTGGTAACCACCTTGGGGAGTGTCTGCATAGAAGAAGTAGAATTCAGAATGTGCATGTTTCCACTGTCTTCAAGGGAGCAAGATGCCTGCTGTCTTGCTCCACACAGAATGTCCACTCTTACCTAGCTGCAGATTGTTTTCTTCAAAGCACATAAATGGATCCCAGGAGTGAAAGCCACTGGCTGCTTAACGCCTTAGTCCCAAATTTAAAAACACCAAATAATCTTGGCCTGAAGCTCCTCTTCAGAACATAAGTAACTTGCACGGACAAGTGACCACTAACTTTAACCATAATTTTCTTATATACAGTTTTGGGATAAGAGCCTTTAAAATAGATAGATTATGTTTTTCTCATTTTATAAAAATTGGAAGGTACAGTGGTTACATATTGTCTTCAAGGTCAGTGATCTAGTACCTTATAAAATTAAAATGTCCTCTGTATCATTTTGTTATTAGTAGGCCATATGCATTTCTGTATCCTGGCAAGTATTTAGGATGACTCTGCAGTTTTGTTTAGATTCTATGCTGTGTATCTAACCACTTTCTCCTTTCCCATAGTCTGCTATGGTTTTCTCAAATAAAGGAAACTAATTTTTATAAATTTATATAGGCTTGTTGTTGTACTGAGTCAAGATAGATACAAATTTCAAATCCTATTGCACATTTTAAAATAATAAAGTTGCTTCTTTTCCTATTATGCTTAAAGCCCCGACAGAGAAAAGAATTATATGTCTATAACCATCTAATGCCAAAACATCTGGAAGCAGAAGGGAAAAGTTGCATCCCTTGGGATTTTACATATACACAGCCAAGCCAAAAATTTCGGGAAAGGTTTGATAAGTATCTCAACTAACACTGATGAATTCTGGGAGAAACAAACACTGTTTTTCCAGTTATTAAAGCCTTGGAATTATGGATCTAATGACAATAATCTCATATTGGAATTAGAAGTAGAGAACTTAAGTATCAAGCTGTACTTTTCTTGGTTTTTCAATTTTCTTCTTTTAAAAATATTATTTGTGCAAAGTTACAGAGAGAAAGGGAAAGACAGAGAAAAAGAGAGAGACAGAGACACAGTGAAGAGAGAGAGAGAGAGAGAGAGAGAGAAAATGTTCATCTGCTAGTTCACTTCCCAAATGGCTGCAAAGGGTTGGACCATGCTGATGCCAAGAGCCTGGAACTCTATCATGTGTCTCCATGTGAATTTCAAGGGCCCAAGCACTCATACCATCTTCTGCTACTTTCCCAGGTGCATTAGCTGAGAGCTGGCTCAGAAATGGAGCAGCCAGGACTCAAACCAGCACTCATATGGGATGCCCTAATTGCAGGTGGCAGTTTAACATGCTGCACCACATTGCTAGCCCCTTGATTTTTCAACAAGCTCTGTTTTTCCCCCCAGAAGTACTCTTTAGTTTACCATATCTATTTGAGATTTAAACATTTTATTTAAGCACTTGATTTAAACAACAAAGACCTCTTTTAAACATATATTATCATTACATTCTCATGTCTGCCTTATTTACTAATGTTGAGGGACTATCTTTCTACTGGAAACTTTATTTCAAGAATTCAATAGTATAATGGTGATGATAATTTATCCAGATCTTTACACGCATTTCATTAATCTTTGCAGCATCTCTCTGATGTATATAAAGGGCAGATATTATTAAACCCATTTTTCAAGTGTAGAAAATAAGATAAAATGAGATGGAAAATCGTTTCCCTAAGATTCCAGTCAGAACCTTGACCAAACCAGCCCACATCTGCAGTTGTAGTGTTACTTCAGACACTTTACAAATGTTAGCTATTTAATTCTGAAATATTGCAGGGAAATTATTTTCTAAAATTTTAGCATGATGGGATATCAGTATATCTATGTCTCAATAGATCTACATCTGTATTTATATCCTGAGAGAAAGTATAGAGAAAAGTTGTTTCTCTACATTAAAATGGACCCCCGAGAAGTGAGAACTAATTATGTTTTTTTTTCTTTTAGCACATCATGCCACCTTTTATATCTCTTTTATATCTCTTGTGTGTTTATTTCTTGTAGTTTTTCCTCCAATAGTCCATGATAAAGCAGAGTGGTAACTGAGAGTCGCTCGTATACTTCAGTGCTGAGACAAAACATTAATCTGGCACACTTATGTAAATGTATAATGGTTTCCATGTTGCATAAGTAATTGGATTTGGGTACTGAGAAGTTCATATAGATCATAATGATTAGCCTTTTCCAAAGATAAGCTTAGCTTAGCAAGTTTTAAGTCATCTGTGGGAGAACGTGAAGGGAGACATTGAAGTTAGGAAGAACTCTTTGATGTGAGTCTAAAATCCACTCTTTTCTCTGCTAATTCCTCCTCACCCCTTCTTTTCTATTCCCTTTCCACTACTTTCATTAAATCATGAAGATTTGGGCAGATAGACTTTTGTTGGAGTCTTGTCTGAGCCAGTTACTTGCTACTACTTGCTGTGTGGTGATGAGGAGGGCACTTTCTGGGCTTAAGTTTTCTATTTATGTGAAATGTGAATAATAGCAGCATCAGAAAGATGTCCCATGATCTGAAGTACAGAAGTCAGTGTAGGTATTTGGTAGCAGTTAAGATACTGCTTGGGACGTCAGACTCAGAATAGAGTGGCTGCATTAGAGTCTGGGCTCTGCTCCTGATTTTAGCTTATTCTAATTGCACATCCAAGAAGGCAGCAGGTAAAAACCCAAGTAGTTGGGTCCCTGCCACCCATATTGGAAACCCCAATTAAGATTTTAGCTGCTGGCTTTGGCCTGGTCCAAACCAGGCCACTGGGGATATTTGGGGAGTAAACCAGCAAATAGGAGATAACTGTCTCTCTTTCTGTCCCTGTATTGCTGACTCTCAAATAAATAAAATAAATAGTAAAAATTCTAAAAATAGAAAAGAAGCTGTATCTAGCACCTTACACAATGCCTGTCATATTGAAATTGTCAAGTAATTATAGTAGTCCTGTCAGTTCACTCAATTCTTACATATTGCTCACCATAAATAATTAATCTTTGAATATCTAGAACCTGCCAGATAAACTACAACATCGTGTTCAACAGTATTAGTTGTTGCTGTTAATATTATTAATGAAGGTTTACCTGCCTTCATTAGCCATTTGTTTTGTGGTTACAGAGATAACCTTATTTATCATTGCACTTTTAAGAATCTATGAAATATACAGAATCCAAATTTGTTCTCTTGCAGCTTTGAAGCATTTTCCAATTTTGCCTCCCTACTTATTCGGCAACAGGATTAAAAAAATACTACCCCTCCCCGTGAAATCCCCAAACCATCTACTCAATGTGATTTTTGCTATTTTTTTCTGAAGTTAAATCCTAGACATAAAAATGGTAAATGATTTTTTACGCTGTCAGTTGTTCATTCAGATAACACTTGGTTCTGCCTGCACACTTCCACAGAATTGAAGTTTGAAAGATAAATATGCAGAAAATCCAGTCAGGGAAAATCAGAGATTTCCTTTTCAACTCTAACTCCCAACAGTATTATTTTACAGCTAATGTGCACTCTGTAGACTTGGAGTTTGTGCCTTGTGATTCACATGGAAGGATTGATGGGGTGCCTTGGGGAGGAGGTGGAGGGGAACACGCAAACACTCTGCTGTCCTGAAGCCAAAAAATCCTGGAGTGGTAGATTTGAGGTTCCTGTTAGAGCTTCGTGTTTAGAGAGTAGTAGAGCAGAGCTGTCTGAGTGAATAATGATATCTGTTCTGACCTGGTGTGAGTGTACGCAGCTCATGACATTCCCTGTTGTAAATGGTTGGAAACCAGAACTGGCCTATAGGAGCTGTCCAGATGCAGGAAGCAAGATAGGACAGCTCTGCGAGCACTCATGAACAGGAAGCTCTGGAGTGTTCCAGACCAGAAGGATCTTTTTTGTTGTCCTTTTATGTCCTATGTAAGTTCACGTCCTCAGTGAGCTACTTAGGAAACATGATCTAGAGCAACATGTCTGACATCACTGTCCAAACAGAAAGTTTATACCCAAAGGCTATCACTTATTAGAACCACAGTTATATTTTGATCCAACGCATATAACTGTTGTTTAACAAATATGCCAAGGCCCTGATTCTTATGCATTATGTGCTCCTGAATTATATGGGGATCTTGTTAAAATACAGACCGAATTCCCCAAGTCAGGAGTACAGATTCTACATTTCTTTTTCTCAAAGATTTATTTATTCATTTATTTGAAATAAGAGAAGAGTGACAGAGACAGAAGTACACACACACATAGAGAGGGAGAGAGGAAGGGAGAGAGGTACAGAGAGAGAGAGAGAGAGAGAGAGAGATCTTCCATCCTAGTTTATTTTGTAAAATGTACAATGTGGGGAGCAATCCGGACTGGACTGAGTTACTGGAATTAAGACTTATTCTATGCATCTGCTCTCCCACAATATGGCGCTGGGAGAGGAGAAAACAGCTTCTACGCAGCTGCCTCCAGGTCAACCAATAAACTGTAGGACCTACTCCTGATTGGAGGAGAGCAGCGTACTCGGCGTGTGGGCAGCCGAGTTAGGATTGGCGGAGGAGGACTATAAAGGAGGAGAGAGACGGCATGCAGCAGGAACATCTATGGGGAACATCTAAGGGGAACATCTAGCTGAAGGAACACCTGTGCAGCCCCCGAGAAGAGCCGGCCGGCGGTGTGCCACTCCCCTGCGGAAGTGGGGAATGTGGCCAGGGGGAACTGCCCTTCCACGGAGGTGGAAGGGATAGTAGCCAACCCGGGAAGAACCAGCAGCAAACCCGGGGAGGGCCGAGCAGACGAAAGAACAGCGCAGGGTCCTGTGTTGCTCCTCCACGAAGAGGGGGAGCGACATAATGGTGCCGTGACTCGGATATGAAGCCTAGGCAGGGTTTAGTGTCATTCCTCCACGAAGAGGGGGAGCGACAGTACAACAGCTAGGGCTGGGCCAGACCAAGACCAGGAGCCAAGGACTCCACCTGGATGTCAGGAACTGAAGTACTGGGGCCATTATCAACTGGAAGGTGGATCAGAAGTGGAGGAGCTAATAACAATACATAGAATTAAAAAGAAGAGAATGATCCAACATGGGAAGCAGGCCACACAGCAGACTCATAGAATGACAAACGCCCTGAACAGCACTCTGGCCTCAGAATCAGCCCTTAAGGCATTCAGATCTGGCTAAAAAGCGCATGAGAGCATTTCAGGCATGGGAAGCCAAGATACTGTGGCAAAAAATGACCTACATGAAAGATCTCTGTGAGTGAGATCCCAGTGGAAAGAAAGGGCCATCAAAAAAGGAGGTACCTTTCTCTGAAGGGAGGAGAGAACTTCCACCTTTTTTATGGCTCTGTCTGTATACTGATGGAGTTTGTGGACACAAAAGGCTTCCATAGCCTTGGCAACTAATAACAAGAGCCTCAGATGATCACTGATGTCATAAATAAGAGTGTCAATTGTTAAATCAGCAACAGGAGTCACTGTGCACTTGCTCCCCATGTAAGATTTCTGTCCTTAATGAGTTGTACTATGAGAATTAACAATAAAACTAGTCTTTAAACTGTACTTTATACTTTGTGTGTCTGTGAGGGTGCAAACTGTTGAAATATTTACTTAGTATAGAGTTGATCTTCTGTATATAAAGATAATGGAAAACGAATCTTAATGAAGAATGATATGGGAGAGGGAATAGGAGGGAGGATGGGAGTCGGGGTGGGAGGGTGGTTATGGGAGGTAAGAACCACTATATTCCAAAAGTTATACCTATGAAATTTATATTTATTAAATAAAAGCTTTCAAAAAAAAAAAGGAGCAGAGGAGCTGGGACTCAAACTAGCATTCTAATATCAAAGGCATATATCCCAAGCGGTGGCTTAAAGACTGAACCACAATGCTCATTCAAGATTATGCAATTCTAAGAAGATTTCAGGTAATGCCTATGTTGCTACTCAGGGACTAACTTTAAATAACCAGATTTGCTTCATACGCAACACATATTATACAATGTAGTAACAATAGTTACCACAAAACAAAACTCTAGGCCAGTGCTACTCAGCATGCTCTACACTTACCTGTGAGGATTACTGATGGGCAGATTACTTGGCTTTCTTCAAACCTGAGAATCTGCATTTCAGTAAGGTTCCAAGTGATGTTCATAATGCAGTGTGGACCACTAGTTGCAAACCACTGATGCGATCTAGTTCCTCTCCTATCTAGAAACTCCCATTAATACTTCTGAGAACTGTATTTGGCTTTTTATATTTAGGAAGATGTTAATCACCAGGATGGTTTTTTTTTTAAATAAGAATTTAATTTTTTAGATAATTGTGTAAGTTCTAGTGTTATACATTAACACACAGAATTCCTGTGTACCCTTTATTTAGTTTCTTCTAATGTTGATGTCTTACAAAAGTACAGTTCAGCGTTGCAACCAGGACACTCCCATCAATAGAATCTATCCAACTTCTTCATTATCCCCTCTTTTACCTGCACTCATTGCGAGTTTGTGTTAGTTCTGTGCAATCCCATCACGTGTATAAATTTATGTATTCATCATGTTAGGCAAATATAGAATAGTCATACCATGATAAGAATCTCCTACCCAAACCTCCCTCAAAGACAGACTGCCATTCCTAATCCCTGGCAAACACTACTATATCCTCAATTTCTGTAATTTTGTCATTTCAAGAATGTTGTACCATACAGTGTATAACCAATAAAGAGCTTTTTTAATTTAATTTTTTTTCACAGGCAGAGTTAGACAGTGAGAGAGAGAGAGAGAAAAGTCTTCCTTTTTCTGTTGGTTCACCCCCCAAGTGGCCGCTACAGACAGCACACTGTGGCTGGCACACTGCGCCAATCCGAAGCCAGGAGCCAGGTGCTTCCTCCTGGTCTCCCATGCAGGTGCAGGACCCAAGCCCCTGGGCCATCCTCCACTGCACTCCTGGGCCACAGCAGAGAGCTGGACTAGAAGAGGAGCAACCTGAACAGAATCCGGTGCCCCAACGGGGACTAGAACCCCGGGGTGCCGTTGCGGCAGGTGGAGGATTAGCCTAGTGAAACATGGCGCCGGCCCAATAAGGAGTTTTTAAAGGTTGCTAGAGCTAGGTTCTCACCACATGACTCTTACTTATTATAGTGTGGGACCCATGCATCTGTATTCTGGAAGTTTCCCCAGTGAGCCTAATATCCAGCCAACTTTTATAATCTTTGCCTCCCATAAGAGAGATCATTAGCTGTAAGGATTTCTTAGAACCAAAAGGATCATATAGATGAATTCCCCTTTCCCGTAGGCAAAAACTATGGCACATGTACCAGAATTAGACTTTAACATCAGAGATTTTAAAAATCAGAACTTCTTGGAAATGCCTTTTGAGTATGCCTCTAAATGTTCACCTTGCTCCTGAATGAAACAATAGGATCATTAACACTGTAAGAATACTCTCCATTTATGTGTTGGAAAAAAGTTACTTTGAAATACCCGTGCTATATTAGTGTTGGAACACTGAGGGTGGGAATTATTCCTGTTATAGATATCTATGCTTTGCTTTGCCTGATCAAATATCACCGAAGCCGTATCAGAAAGACAGGTATAAAACCTTCCTTTCAAAAGTATCAGAATTAATTTTAAATTATACACACACATACATTTACACACATCAGGAGTGCTCAATAAGCTCATGGAAAATACATATTATGAAAAAACTGTGCATGTGTTTCAAACTTTGGGGCACCAGAATCAACTTCTTTTAACTTTATTGTCCAATAAACTTCTGAAAGCACCCTGACTGTGTTATATGAAATGTTATAGGACAATCAGTGTTGTATAAGATACGTGTGAGTTTGTGTGTCACAGAACATTGAGGAAAAGAATTGTGGATATATTATGGACATGCAAATTGAGACTTTTTTGAAAACACAATAACCTCGAATTTACTCTTTTTCTCTCATCTCCTTTTAAAAATTTTTTATTTAATTTTAATTAGTTTTTAACAGAGTCGGTGTGCTTTTTAGATATGATTCTAAGAACATAATGATATTCCCTTCTTTCCCCTCTCTCTCTCTCCTACTTTTTGCCTTTCTTTCTTGTTTTTTAGTTCTTGAGATAACATTTTTTTTTTGACAGAGTGGACAGTGAGAGAGAGAGAGAGACAGAGAGAAAGGTCTTCCTTTGCCGTTGGTTCACCCTCCAATGGCCGCTGCGGCCGGTGCACCGCACTGATCCGAAGGCAGGAGCCAGGTACTTATCCTGGTCTCCCATGGGGTGCAGGGCCCAAGCACTTGGGCCATCCTGCACTGCACTCCCTGGCCACAGCAGAGAGCTGGCCTGGAAGAGGGGCAACCGGGACAGAATCCGGCCCCCGACCGGGACTAGAACCCGGTGTGTGCCGGCGCCGCAAGGCGGAGGATTAGCCTAGTGAGCTGTGGCACCGGCTGAGATAACATATTTTAAATTTACATTACACTGGCCGGCGTCCCGGTTGGGGAGCTAGATTCTATCCCAGTTGCTCGTCTTCCAGTCCAGCTCTCTGCTGTGGCCCAGGAGTGCAGTGGAGGATGGCCCACGTCCTTGGGCCCTGCACCAGTATGGGAGACCAGGAGGAGGCACCTGGCTCCTAGCTTCTGATTGGTGCAGCGCACCGGCCGTGGCAGCCATTTGGGAGGGTGAACCAACGGAAAAAGGAAGACCTTTCTCTCTTTCTCTCTCTCACTAACTCTGCCTGTCAAAAAAAATTTACATTACAGTTAAAATGCTTAGTACTTCACCAAATAAGATGTTTAACAAGTAAACAGCAAAAATATCCTAGTTTAGTGGGAATATAGACAACAGCTGTAAATAATAATTGAATAGAAAATTGATTTTAGTCATATACAGTATATTTTTAAAAGATTTATTTTATTTATTTTAAAGAGTTACAGAGAGAGGTAGAGACAGAGAGAAAGGTCTTCCATCTGCTGGTTCACTCCCCAGATGGCCGCAATGGCCGGAGCTGCACCTATCTGAAGCCAGGAGCCAGGGATCTCCTCCGGGTCTACCATGTGGGTGCAGAGGCCCAAGGACTTGGGCCATCTTCCACTGCTTTCCCAGGCCATAGCAGAGAGCTGAATAGGAAGAGCAGCAGCTGGGTCTCAAACCGGCACCCATATGGGATGCCAGCGCTTCAGGCCAGGGTGTTAACCCACTGTGCCACAGCACCAGCCCCTCATATACAGTAAATTTTAAAGTAATCACCGAACATTCAAACTGTAGTAGTAGAACATTCTTTTTTTTATTTTTATTTTTTTTTTTTTTATTTTTTTTTATTTTTTATTTTTTATTTTTTTTACAGGCAGAGTGGACAGTGAGAGAGAGAGACAGAGAGAAAGGTCTTCCTTTTTGCCGCTGGTTCACCCTCCAATGGCCGCCGCTGCAGCGGGCGCACCGCGCTGATCCTGGCAGGAGCCAGGAGCCAGGTGCTTTTCCTGGTCTCCCATGGGGTGCAGGGCCCAAGCACCTGGGCCATCCTCCACTGCACTCCCTGGCCATAGCAGAGAGCCGGCCTGGAAGAGGGGCAACCGGGACAGAATCCGGCGCCCCAACCGGGACTAGAACCCGGTGTGCCGGCGCCGCAAGGTGGAGGATTAGCCTATTGAGCCACGGCGCCGGCTTGAACATTCTTTTTTTTAAAAGATTTATTTATTTATTTATTTGAAAGTCAGAGTTACACAGAGAGAGGTAAGGGAGAGAGAGAGAGGGGAGAGAGAGAGAGAGATCTTCCATCCGCTGGTTCACTCCCCAGATGGCCGCATGGCTGGAGCCGTGCCGATCTAAAGCCAGGAGCCAGGAGCTTCTTCCAGGTCTCCCACGTGGGTGCAGGGGTCCAAGGACTTGGGCCATCTTCTACTGCTTTCTCAGGCTGTAGCAGAGAGCTAGATTGGAAGTGGAGCAGCCGGGTCTCAAACCAGTGCCCATGTGGAATGCTGGCACTTCAGGCCAGGGTGTTAACCCACTGTGTCGTAGCGCCGGCCCCTAGTAGTATAACATTCCTATAACCATTCGAATACCCTGTGTTCTCCCTTATATATAAGAGATAAAATTAAAACAAAAGAATGAAGAAACATTTGTGTGTATCAGTACTGCTGCAAAAATAGTTTTGTAAAACTTTGTTTTATATCTTCTCTCATTTCTTGAAAATAAACCAGATGAATAAAATGTTACTAATCTTTTGTCATATTTATAATTACTAGTAACTCACATCCTGAGTTATTGTTGTTTGTTTAATATGAATATGTCAGGTGATTTGCTAGGTGTTTCTTCTGTGCCCTTGTGATTATGTTTACACTACATTTGATTAATATGACAATTAACATTATCAATGAAAACTCAAATACATGGAAATCTACTTAAATGTTTATTTTTAAAATTTTTTTGCTAGGCAGAGTTAGACAGTGAGAGGGAGACAGAGAGAAAGGTCTTCCTTCTGTTGATTCATTCCCCTAATGGCTGCTACGGCTGGCACTGCGCCTATCCGAAGCCAGGAGCCAGGTGCTTCCTCCTGGTCTCCCATGTGGGTGCAGGGACCCAAGCACTTGGGCCATCCTCTTCTGCCCTCTCGGGCCACAGCAGAGAGCTGGACTGAAAGAGGAGCAACAGGGACTAGTACCCAGGAGCAATCGGGACTAGCACCCAGTGCCCCAACTGGGACTAGAACCCAGGGTGCTGGCGCCGCAGGCGGAGGATTAGCCAAGTGAGCCATGGCGCCGGCCTACTTAAATGTTTTTAAGTTCTTCAAATTCAGAAGAAAGTATCTTAAAATTCTCTTTTAAATATCTGTTACTCTTATTTGTAACACATCCGAACCACACCAGCTTTAACAAAATAGCAACCTATTAATTTGTTCATAAATTCATAATTTGGGCAAGTCTTTTCAATTCATCTTGTTCCTGTCTGCCACCTAATCCCCAAACCCATTGCACATGTTTCAGGTTTTCTATCACAGCAGCACTTTACTTCCAGACACTAAAAGCTATTTTAGTCATTAACTGTTGCATCCCTTACAACCCCAGAACTTAGTCGCCTAAAACAGCACCACCATTTATTTTGCTCACAAATCTGAAATTTGGGCAGGGCTTGTCAGGGTCAATTTGTTTCTGAAAGATGCTGTACCAGCTGGGACAGCTTGAAAAGGCTTGGCTTCCCAGTTCCAAGATGGCTCACTCACATAATTTGCAAAATGGAACTGGCAGCATGCTGCCTTTCCAAGGGAGAATTGGGGATTGAAAAAGCGAAAGAAGCACCAGTCAAAATTATCTGATGTCCAGGTTCCAAGAGCAAGAGATCAAGGGAAGAAAGTGCCAGCTTCTTGAGACGGGAGCCTCGAAATTAGCACAATGTCACTTTTGTCATATCATATTTATCAGTCACAACCTACATTCATGGGAAGAGAATATTCCACCTTCCAATGGGAGGCATGTCAAAGCATTCGTGGCCATGTTTTGAAATTGTCAGTTTAATTTACATCACACAAAAGCATTAAAGCTACAAAAGATAGTTAATGCTCAAAATACTTAAAAACATTACATAATATTTAAATACTTATTTTAATAATCAACATCTATGCATCAATTATTATGAAATACTTCTTGAATATTTTCGTAGTTATAAATCCTAAAAGCTAAGTGCATTCTAAAAGCAGAGAACATCTGTGTACTTTGCCTATTTCTTTATTAACCCCTTTAGATAATTTCTTTGTGCTTTGTCTTTGAATAAAACAAGTCTGTTTTATGGTTTGTCTTTGGAGTCTAATCAGCTAAGTAACCTCAAAACAATTCCTATATCCACTAACCCTTTTTTAAATTCTGTAAGCCCAAGAATGTTAATATTTGTCCTACTTAGCTCAAAGGAATCATTGGTGGGTAGAGACAGTATATTGGAAATGAAAAATTAGAATGTGGACATGAATGCAGTGTATATATTTTCATACTGCAAATATATATTAATCTGGAAATCTAGGGTTCTAAGAAGATAGCCCAAGGGATTAAACTGCAGTGGTCTTCAGATACCCATTTGTTGGAAGCATGGTCAGGTGAAAGTTTATTCAAGGTGAGGTGATTATGTCCCAACAGGACATATTCTGGATTTCTGCTCATCAACCTTCTAGGAAACTCAGACTCCCATTTACAAAGCTCCGAGTTTCTTATTCCCTAGGGTTTATATTAGAGTCAATGAAATATGATCTTGATAAATACTCCAGATAATTGCAATGTGGATGAGTTGTAGAATATAATTTCAGAAACATTGTGAAAGAAGAAAAATGAAGAGAAAAATAAAGATTCAGAGAGACTAAGTCTTCATTTCATTGACTAAAATAGCACATTACATTAAATACGATATTGCTGCATAAGTGCAATTCTTAGATTACAATTTTTAGAATTTATTTTTTTAAGATGCATTTATTTTGAAAGGTAAAGTTGAGAGAGAAGGGGAGACAGAGAAAGAGAGAGAGAGAGAGAGAGAAATAGAGAAAGAAAGATCTTCAGTCTGTTGGTTCTTTCCTCAAAGGGCAACAACAGCCAGAGCTGGCCGGTCAGAAGCCAGGAGCTTTTTCTGCGTTTCCGGTGTTAGTGGCAGAGACGGGGCCATCCTCCGCTGCCTTCCCAGGCACAGCAGCAGGGAGCTGTATTGATAGGGGAGCAGCTAGGACTCCAACCAGTGTCCCTATGGGATGCTGGTGTTGCAGGAGGCAGCTTTACCTGCTATGCCACAGTACCAATCCCTAGATTGTGAATTCAATATTGATATGATTTATGTAATTATAAACAAAAAATCTGGCATTGTACAATTAGTCATGTATATATATGTGTGTGTGTGTGTGTGTGTGTGTGTGTTGTGGATGTGTGGGTTACTGTTGCCTTCTACAGTCTGAAAAGTAAATTGTCCTCTCCTAGTAATAGTTGGGCATTTTTGATTTTCATGTAATTATCTATGTAATAATTTTGTCTAGAGAATTTATGGAAAGGGTGTTCAATGGTTTTGAAAAGTAAACTTGCAAGTGGAGAGAATAGCAAATGAATTCAGATTTATCTAAAACATTTGGCAATAAAAAAAATCTTGCTGGTCATTGGGATATAAGAGAAAAGGCAACTCTGACAGAAAATGCATGAGAAAATCTTGCTGGTTTTATGTATTCTATGGACACAAAAATATAGAAAATATCAATGTTTTGAAAGACTGGAAGTAACACCTTTGGTCAAAAACAACCTTCTACTAATAAAATTAAATACAATTCAGTTATTTTTCTCTTGATTAAAATATTATGCATGGATAATACAAACAATATAAAAAGGAAAAGAATTAAAGAACAAAATGGTACATAAACTCATACCCAGGGGGCAACCATTATTAACATTTAATAACTTCTTTCCAGTATTTTTCTATAATTTAACTAATTGTATATGCAATTTAAATGGTCAGGTTCCCCTGTTATGAAACAAAAAATTCTTCAGATGCATCATATTATGGACTCCACAGTATTCCATTGCTTTGTGGCCAGTTTACGATTTAGGAAATTTTTTAATATGAAATATTGAAAATTATATCATTTATCCCTTTTCTATCCTGTGTTAAAACACTTAATTGGCCCAAACAGTATACAAGTATGTTACTCTCAGGAATACATATATACATACAAATATAAACAGTTATATATAACTACATATTTAATAATACATAATAATAAATACATGTGTGAATATATTAAATATATTATATGTATATGTAGTATGAATACATAAAATGTATGCAGCACTTCTGTATCCCAGATCTTAATAATCAGAGTTCAATCAGTTGTTTTCTGGATATTGTTACACATGCTAATTGTGACTCTTCATGAAAACTTTGTTTCTTAAGATGAATATTCACTCACTGTCTATATTTACCACATATTTTACCCTCTTTACTTGCTTTGAATTTATATGGGACCCATATCTTAACTCACAAAACTTAACCAATTGTAAAACTTATCTTCTGATGAGTTTGCCATCTCTATTTTGACTTGGGCTTTTGAATTATTGTTTTCTATATTAAGCAAATTAAGCTACACCTGGCAATCGCAGTTGCTTTCCAGGGTCTGCCAGAGCAGGAAGTCTGGGGTCAGGAGCTGAAGCCGAGTGTAGTACCCAAGCAGGCACTCCAGAGTAGGACACATGCATCTTAACTGCTGTACTGAATGTCTACTCCCTGGTTTTGATGTTAAACTTGAGGAAATTGTTTTGCAATAAAACATTCTGTTTTTTTTTTTTCTGATTGAAACTACAAAGTTGCTTCACAACCACATCCACATTATTTTATTAGGACCCTTATTGCTCATCACATGTGTCTCAGAGGCAGTATGGTGTGCCGTACCTTTCTAGACCTTTGCTCATGGCAATTTTTTGTTGGTTTGTTTCCTTAAATATCTTGTCATATCCCTGCATTTCCAATGACTACTTTTCCTTCAAGGTCTTGATTAAATGTCACCTCCTTGAAAGCTGTCTATGTTGCTGCAAATACATGAGAGTTCAGAAGAGGCAGTATTGTTTAATTTATGATTACAGCTATTTGTGTGTGTGCCTTCTGTTTCCCCACCAGACTAACACCCTAAAGGGCAGAGCAAAATTCTGAGATTTGTCTGTAATTCTTATAGATCCTAGCATGCACAACACCACATTATGAATAACTGACAAATATTAATTGAATGAGTAAATAATCTTAATGACTTTTTTGCATATCATTACAGGATTTTCAATCACTTGTGAAATGCTGAATACTATTCTGAAAGAGAAAATATGTCAGATTGTCAAGACATGGGAAAAGAGAATGGCATAGAAAGCTTGCAAATTTTCTGAGGTGGAGATGTATTAAGAGAGGTTTCCTAAAGAAATACTATGCAGAGCAATTGGTTGTGACCTTTAGAGTTAAAAGCCAAGCCTAATTCTTCATAAAAACTAGAGTTCTTTTGTCTTACATTATCTAAATCTCATATTCAATAAAGAGATACTGTTTAATTCTCTTTGCAGTCTGTTAGTGTCATGTGCAAGTCTATTACTACTTCTAAAAAATAATTTTGTTTTCTAATCATCCAGAAATATATGATTGACTACTCCCAGACATTAGCTGCAGGATCCTTGCAAAAACAGTCACCTCTGCCTGCAGTATGCATCCCTTTGCTATAGTCAAGGTTAAGTCCATAATTGTGTATTTTCTCAAGTAGACCTACCCTATTCTCTACTAGTACTAGGTCCTCTTTAACTTATTTGTTTTTATTAGCACTTAATCATTTATAAATATCAAATAATTTACTTATTATGTGTACTGTTCATAGCGTCTTCTCCTGGGTAGAATGCGTTGTGCTATAAACAGATACTTCTGGAACATCTGGAAGAATGTCTTGTAGCAATAAACCTTCAATAAATTTTTATTGAAGGAGGAAACGATTGAATACGTGAAGGAAGGGAGAACAGATAAGCCAGGACTTGATTACTAATATTTATTGTTGGCCTTAAAGAACATTGGTTAAAAAATAAATAAAAACAGAATTGATATACCTAATTGCATTGAATAATTAGCTGAGAGTATAATATCAAACTTGTTTGTCATAGTCATGTTCAAATATTTGATTTAGAAAGTTCATCACAACTCAGTGTAATGTTCTTACCCTTCTGCTTTTTAAAAGTTGAGTGAAAAGCACAGAGAGGAAATGTTTCTGGCTACACATAAAACAGTTGAAAAATAGGTTATTAATCTTATGCTGACCCTGCATTACAGTCCAGAGTTCTTGTCACTATGGCATTTTTATGCAGCTGCCTTATAAACCAACTTTTTATCCTTCTCGTTCAGTGTGATAATGCATTCTGCCCATCTGACCCTTTAGCGTATCAAGATAGCTAAAAAATGTGATGGGACAGTCTTTTATCTTAGACATACAATGTGTCTTGTTTCCTATAAGCCAACGCTTTCTAAGAAAATCATCTTTTCTTTCAATAAATGTTTTAATCTTTTAATATTTTTCTTATTAGAAAATGTGGAAGGACATTGGTGCCAAATTATTTTACTTCAGAGATACATTGAGAGGAAAAATCTACCAGTGTATGACTTGTAAAACTACTATTGTGGTGTTGTTTTCAAGCTAAAATTTAAGGCAAATATTATATAATTGCAAGAAAATTTGATCTGCCATGGAACCAGGCACCCATGAGCTACAAACCGGCTGTTGCATCAGTACTTTTTTCCCCCCCAAAGATTTATTTATTTATTTGAAAGGCAGAGTTACAAGAGGCAGAGACAGAAAGGTCTTCCATTCACTGGGTCACTCCCCATAATGGCTGCAATGGCAGGAGTTGCGTGGATCCGGAGCCAGGAGCCAGGAGCTTCTTCTGGGTCTCCCATGTGGGTGCAGGGGCCTAAAGACTTGGGCCATCCTCTATTCCTTTCGTAGGCCATAGCAGATAGCTGGATCGGAAGTGGAGTGCCGGGACTCAAATCGAAATCCATATGGGATGCTGGCACTGCAGGTGGTGGCTTTACCCACACTATGCCACAGCACTGGGCCCCAGCATCAGTATTTCTTAATGATTTGAAATTAGGGAAGTGAAACAGTTTTTCTCCAGCTTTGTTTTGATCTGTGTATTGGACACTGACATACAGCAAACACTAACTGAACATCCATCATTTTTTCTTTTCCTTTCTTTGCCATCACTTTCTATGTCACCCTGAAACTATACTCATTGATATTCATATGATTAAATTATTTGTTTAATTGATTTAATGCTTTAGGAAATTAATTCTTTAGTGTTGAACAAATTCCAACTACTTCCTGAGAAGAAATTATAAGGAACATTTATGTGCAAGAAATTAAAAGCCATGGAATATTTTTATTCTCTTAAAGCTATAAAAAATCACCTTATTCAGGCAATATTTGGAATTATAATATTCTGAGTAGCTCTCAGGCAGGTAATTGGAAAAAAATGTAGATGTTGGGATGAGAAGCTATAAGATGGAACCCATTGGTCACATTTTTATTTGAGGATTATATTTTTGCTAGAGAATTTTGGAGGCAACATCACCACCAGTCAAAGATTATTAATTAGGGGGTGGGGATCTGGAAGGTTCACATAATAAACCAGAGTCGTCCTGATTACAGGAAAAATCATTACTCTTCGTGCCGTGAATGCATGACCTGTAATTTCCAGCTAGGAATTAGATGAGATGAAAATCATTACAACAATTTCTGAACTGCTTTCACTCAGTCAACTCTGGATGTAGAATTTCTCCAACATATGTTTGATAGTTAAAACATGAGTCACAATAACAACACTGTTTGTTTTAAACTAATTATTAGAGAAAATGTTTAAAGTTAGCCTGTATCCACCACCTTGTATTCCCCTTGCCTTAACCACAGTCATACCCTGTTGTTGCTCACTTGCAGTGGGCAGAAAGCACTGCCTTGGGAGACTTATGAATTGTTCTCTTGAGCAGATGTGTTAGAAAATACTTCTTTACAGTAAGCCAACACATGCCTCAAGTTTTATTTTCTCTCCTTTTACCCAGGAAACTACAAAGCTGCTTTAAAAATTGTAAGATTCCTGGAATAATGGCAAAGGAGAAAATTGTGCTTGTAGAATTAGACACTGAGATCTCAGGGATTTTAAAGGAGCTGAGTCAGTCAACAGGAAACTTATAAAGTTTGGAACAAAATACAACAGGGGACAAAAATCAAGATCTAACTCCTTTAACACTCTACGATTTGCTTAGCACTTTTATCTATAATTTCGTTCAAGTATCTCAACAACCCCTGAGATAGGTATTGACTTGAAGATGTACATGGGCCAGGTACTGTTCTATATGCTGAATACAACACTGAACAAAAAAGACTGAAATTCCCCTCCAGATGGATTTGCATTCTATTAATGATAACTGGGATTTGCCAAACCACACCTGCCTACTAGTTTGACAAAAGCTGAAATTTCTCCTGCAGAGGGGATACTAAGACAGATTATTTTTAGAATCAATGCTTCAAAAATAATGTATACAAGTACAGCAAACACTGATGTGATCTTTCAAATCCTCAAAAGATTTATGATATAGAGAAAAATTATTTAATAGATGAAATTTTCCTACTGTGTGTTTCTTTCCATATTTAACCTGCTGGATGGTTTGCCTCTCACTTTTATTTGTAAATATTATTTATTTACTTTATTTGTTTGAAAGGTAGAGTGACAGAAAGAGGGAGAGATAGAGAGGGAGAGAGGAAGAGAGGGAGAGAGAGAGAGAATGAATAAATCTTTCATCTGCTGTTTTACTCCCCCAAAGCCTGTACAGCCAGACCTGGGTCAGGCAGAAGCCAAAGACTGGAACTCCATCTGGTTCTCCCATGTGTGTGGCAGGATCCCAAATACTTGAGTTATTGTATGTTGCCTCCTAGCATACACATTAGTAGAAAGCTAAATAGGAAGCAGAGGTGGGAGTCAAACCGAGACACCCTGCCAATATGGGATGCTGGCATCCCAAGTCCCAAACGGTGGCTTAAACTGCTGTTATACAATGTCTGTCAATTCTCTTTTTTCTATAACATTTTCTGGGGTCCAAACTGGACCTATTGAGTCAAATTTTACTAAATGTTCTGAAACCAAGAACTAAAAAGAAAAACTACATGTTCTTATACTGTATTCAAAATGAAGTGAATTTACTACTCTTTTAATACTGTTAAGTTCTGTTTAGAATGGTCAGGGTTCAAAGGTACATTTATTTTCTCCACAAAAGAGAATTAAAAAGAAAATAGAGGTTTTCCTCTTACGTCGCCTCTGCTGTTCTCAAAGCATCAGTTGGTATAAATACGTAAGGGCATCTTTGGTCTTTAGAAGAAGCCATTACGCTGTGATCATCCTTGGTTGCCAACAGGACTACTGCTTAGTGGTCCCCAGCAATCAGTATGAAAGAGGAGTAGGTCATGTTTTATTTCCATGTTGGACATAACTGCTCATAGTCACGTTGTCAGAATCAGGTAGGGAAAGGAGAAAATTGACAAAATAGAAAAAGAAAGTCAGCTCATTTATAACATGATACTGCATTCCTGTATGTATTTCTTGTAAGTATGAGAGAAAGGTAGTCACGTGGAGAATGGAGTACTTAGAAGGACTAATCCATTCCAGCATTTCTTTTTTACTTCAACAGTTTTCATAAGTTTCACTTATACCTCAGGGTGTTCCCATTACTTATGTATGAATATAATAGAGTATTTGTTTGCTTGTTTTTCTATTTGGTATTTAGAATGCCAATTAGAGTAACTGAGATGCAATAGCTATAAAGTCAATATTTGTTGAATGAATGGGGTTGGGAAATCTACTTCTAAAATTACAATTAAATTTTTTTCTTATTTTTTATTTTTACTTAACAGAATAAAATGTGATGTTTCAAAAGAGTATATGTTGTGCAATGGCCAAGACAAAGTAATTAGCAAGTATGTCACATCAAGTATTACTTCTTTAGGATGAAAACGTGCAAAATCCTTTAGCCACTTTGAAACATACATTATTATTGCTATAGGCACCCTGCTGTGCAGTAGAGCCCCACTGATCTGATTGCAACTTTCTAACTCCTTGACCAGCATCTCCTTTTTCCTTGTCCACACCCCTACCCCATCTCTGGTGACCACTGTTTTACCCTACACTTTTATGTGATCAACATTTTTAGATTTAACATAAGTGATATCAAGTGATACTTATTTCTGTGTTTCTGGCTCATTTCACTTAACATAATATCCTCTAGGTTCATCAGGGTTGTTGCAAAGGACAGAATTTCCTTTTTTAAAATGTATTTAAGGATGAATAGTATTCTAATATCTACCTATGTGTTACACTGTAAAAATATTTTCATCTGTTGATGGGCACTTAGGTTGTTTCCAAGTCTTGGGTCTCGTGCATAATGCTACAATGAACATGGGAATGCATACATCACTTATGCATCCTGATTTCAGTTTTTTTGGATGGGTACCCAGATGGGACATGGAATGTTGGATCATATCATTAATTCTATTTTTGGTTATTCTCAAGGACCCTCCATACTGTTTTCCAAAATGTTTGTGCTTATTTTCATTCCCCCCATAGTCAGTGCTGCCTCTCTTCACATCCTCATCAACACTTGTTATCATGATCTTACATATAGAAAATGCTGAAGACTCCACCAAAAAACTCTTAGAGCTGATAAAAACATTCACAGTTATGCTGTGCCTCTTTTTCACTATTATTTAGAAACATTTCTATGTAGTATCCTGCGTTAACAATGGAAGTCTGAAAAATAAACTATGAAAATAATTCCATTTACAATAACATCAAAAATAAAGAAAAACATTTAGGAGTAAATTCAAGCAAGGATGAGAAAGATCTGTATACTGAAAACTATAAAAATTAATGAAGGAAATTGAAGAAAACATAAATAAATGGAAAGGCAGCCCAAGTTTGTGGATTAGAAGAGTTAATATTGTTTAAATTTCCATATATTCCCAAGTAATCTACAAACTCAATGCAGTCTCCATCAAATTTCCAATGTCATTCTTCACAGATGTAGAAAAAAAAATCCCAAAATTCATATGCAACCACAAAAGTCTGCAAATAGACAAAGCAGTCTTTTTCAAAACAAGGAAAAAGCAAAGCTGGAGGTATCACAAACTGAATCTCAAAATATATTGCAAAGGTAAATTGACACTTTGATATGTGATGACTGAACAGTCCTCATCTCGACTATTGAGGAACAGTTTTTTTCATACTATTTTTTTAATTCTTTACTTAGTATAGAGTTAATCTTATGTGTATAAAGTTAATTGAAAATAGATCTTAGTAAAAAAATAAGAATGGAAATAGGAGAGGGAGGAAGAAGAGGGGTGGGGCAAGTAGGATGGGAGGAATCACTATGTTCCCAAAGTTGTATTTATGAATTGCATGAAGTTTGTTTGTATACCTTAAGTAAAAGTTTTCTGGGAGAAAAAAGATATGGTAATCAAAGGAACATGGTATTGGCTTAAAAGTAGACACAATGACCAGTAGAACAGAATAGACAACACAAAAATAAACCCATGCCTCTATGTTCAAGTGATTTTCAACAAACGTGCTATGAGTAGACAATGACAATCTCTAGATTGAATGGTGTTGGGAAAACAGGATAGTCACATAATAAGAATGAAAATAGATGCTTATCTCATTCTTTGTACATGAATTAACTCAAAAGGTGTTAAAGGCTTAAATATAAGACCTCAAACTTTAAAAGTACCAGAAGAAAATATAAGGTAAAAGCTCCATGACTATGATCTGGACAGAGAATTCTTGGCTACGATCTGAAAAAGTAAAGGCATTGAAAGCAAAATTAGGCAAATAAGATTCCTAAAATAAGTAAGTTTCTGCACAGCAAAACAAACAAATTATTAAAGAAACAACCACAGATCAGGAGAAAATATTTGCAAATCATATCAGATAAGGGGCTAGTATACAAAATGTATAAGGAAATGAAACTACTCAATAAAAAGAAAAAAATAATCCTGTTAAAATTGGCAAAAGACTGGAATAGATGCTTTTCGAAAGAAGACACATAAATGGCTAACAGATATATGAAAAAATATTCAACATCTCTAATTGTTAAAGAAATGTCAATTTAGAAAACCACAGTGAGGTATCGTTTCACACCTTTGAATTGGCTATTGTCAAAAAGATGAAAAATTCACTGAAATTTTTAAAGCCATGTACATATTTTGGCACACTGTATCATAAGCAATAAATATTTGTTAATTATTTTTGTACAGCTGTCAGATAATAGTAGAGTTATTTTTTACTTTAGATTATGACAGCAAAATGATTAAATCAATATATGGCAAGACTTCACAAAGTTCATGGAAAAACGAAATTAAAAGATAAGTTTAGGGTGGGTATTTGAGTTCAAGTCCTGACTGTGCTTATGATGGATCAAGTATTTGGGTCCCTGTGACCTAGTTTAAGTTCCTGGTTCCTGACTTCAGCCTAAGCTACCCTCAGCCCTAGCTTTTAAAGGCATTTGAGGAGGATGAGGAGGATGAAAAATTCATAAGTAATTTTTATTTTGACTTACAAAATTTGAAATTCACACATAAGTTTTCATAATGGATTTTTTTTCATGAATTTGTTGAAGACATTTCTTATAAATCAAATCACCAATAGAATTATTAATCTAAAAAGTTGCAATTATTGTGTGTTAAATTTTTATTTTAGAAGAATCATTCCACTTTCTACAGAAGAGTGCTACGAAAATGGAACCAGGCATTCTCAGAGTCCATATATAATACATAGTGGGTAGTCTCCTAAAGTGTTGATGATATGACATCCTAATACAACATGATTAGGATATATGTTTTTGAATTTTCATTCAGAGCTTGATTGTACTGAGTAAGAATTACAAAAGAAATATTAAGTTTCAGCCTCAAACAGAAACATTTCTATACCACTTAGTGGAGTGTAGAGAAAGAGGGCAACCCAAATGCTTCTTTCCTTACTGATTAGTCCCGGTACCTGATTAGAGAAAATTTACATCAATTGGGTATTGTTCTAAGAGGACTGAACCAATATAAGGTAATAAATAATTTTTTTGTTTTAACCAAAGTAAATTATTCAAAATCTTGCCCCCAGTCATGCCAGGGCATGTCAACAAGGAGCCCACCACAAATAATGGGATTATTTGCAACAGCAAAATAAATGCAGATGGCAGCCATAGAACTTAAGCATTTTTGCTTGCAAGGCATTTCTCCTATTTTTTTCCTTTAACTCCCTTTTCCCAACTCCTCATGTGTTAAGAAAAGATCACTATTTATGTCTTTCATGTGACTTCTGGACTTTTTGGTAATGTACAGGAATTTTACTGTCTTCCATAAATTCCAGAAATATAAACTACTAAAAGTTTTTATTTTTTTGCCAGTATTTTATACATTTTTGTTAATCATATTGAAGACTCCAAGTATTATCTTACCTTCTCCTGATATTTTGAACTGTTCTTGACATTCTATATCTCTGTAAGCATCTCTGTTGCCATACGTTAGAAATTTGCATGATGAATTTATAGTGTCCAATATTATTTTATAAACTTTTTAAAAATATAGAAAGATTTTAAAATGAGCTTTTTTGAAGCTACTATGTACATTTTAGGTGTGACTAAACAACAAAAAGGAGTTGCAGATCTTATGAGTAGCCAAAAGCCATTGTTTGTAGGCCCTCTGCATTGGCTCTGAAAATGCCTTAAAAAACAAAAATGCAAAACACAATGTTTCCTATTACTTACAGATTTGCATATCTTGTCCAAGACATTTTTTTAAAATGAATTAATTAATTTATTTGAAAGAACTGCAGAAAGAGAAAGACACACAGGACACACACACATGAATGCATGCACACATATTCACACACATACTAAAAGAGAGAGGTGGGGAGAGAGAGAGAAAGAAAGAGACAGAGAGAGAATGAGCTAGCTTACATTTGCTGTTTACTCCCCGAATGGCATGGACTGGGCCAGGCCAAAGCCAGGAGCCAGGAACTCCATCCTGGTTTTCCCACATAGATGGCAGGGGACCAGGCTCTTAGACCATCTTCCCCTAGCTTCCCAGGCACATTAGTAGGGTGCTGAATCCGCTAATAATAACTGATAAAATTAAAAAGGAGAGAACCATTCAACATGGCAAGCGGGATACACAGAAGACTCATAGAATGGCAGATTCCCTGAACAGCACTCTGGCCTCAGAATCAGCCCTTAAGGCATTCAGATTCAGCTAAAAAGCCCCTGAGAGTCTCTCAGGCATGGAAATCCAAGACACTGTGGCAAAAAAAAAAAAAAAAAACCTAAATGAAAGATCTCTGTGAGTGAGATCCCAGTGGAAAGAACAGGCCATCAAAGAAAGAGGTACCTTTCTCTGAAGAGAGGAGAGAACTTCCACTGAACTTCCACTTTGTTTATGGCCTTGTCTAAATAAGGTCGGAGTTTGTGAACTCAAGAGACTTCCATAGCCTTGGCAGCTCATGACAAGAGCCTCGGGTGATTACTGATGTCATAAATAAGAGTGTCAATTGTTAAATCAACAATGGGAGTCACTGTGCACTTACTCCCCATGTAGGACCTCTGTCCTTAATCTGTTGTACTATGCAAATTAACAGTAAAACTAGTATTCAAACAGTAAAAAAAAAAAAAAAAAAAAAAAAAAAAAGTGGAGCAGCCAGCACTGAAATCTACGCTCTGATATGGGATGCCAGTGTCACAAAGGAATGCCATTGTTAGATGTCACACTTTAACTTACTGCACCACAATGCCAGCACTTCAAGATATATTTTAAATCTTGCTGGCGCCGCGGCTCACTAGGCTAATCCTCCGCCTTGTGGCGCCGGCACACTGGGTTCTAGTCCCGGTCGGGGCGCCGGATTCTGTCCCGGTTGCCCCTCTTCCAGGCCAGCTCTCTGCTGTGGCCAGGGAGTGCAGTGGAGGATGGCCCAAGTCCTTGGGCCCTGCACCCCATGGGAAACCAGGAGAAGCACCTGTCTCCTGCCATCGGATCAGCATGGTGCGCCGGCTGCAGTGCGCCAGCCGCGGCGGCCATTGGAGGGTGAACCAACAGCAAAGGAAGACCTTTCTCTCTGTCTCTCTCTCTCACTGTCCACTCTGCCTGTCAAAAAATAAAAACAAACAAACAAACAAAACTAAAAAAAAAAACAAAAGATATATTTTAAATCTTAAAAAAGAATAAATAATATTATGCCTCTGATTTTCTTTTGAAGATACACAGAGGTCAGATGGTTACGTGGATACAAATATATTTGGGGGAAGTAGAGTTGTGTAGATGAAACTGTGTATATCTATGTTTACATTCATATATATTGAATCATCTTAATACTAACATCTGGGAGTAAATCAACAGCCTTTGTTTTAATGCCATGTATTTGACACTGAGGTAGTGGGTTGCACAGTGATCATTTCAACCCACTGTTAACCCTTTATCTTGAATTATGTATTTGCTTATTTCATTCAATGTGGCATATATATCTTGGTCCGCTGTCACAGAATTCACTGTGGCTACAGTGTAGAGTGAGGAAAGATAATCTCAAGAATTCAGCCTGGTTTTTAATCAGAGCATTAACTAAAGATAACACAATCTTAATTACTATCCAGGAATTCTGTAGACATTGACCAAAGAGCCCCTTCAACTCAGAGTAGATTAGAATCCATGTATAGTAGAATTTTATCCATTGTTCAACAGGATACAGTTTAATTTTCTTGGGGAAACAATGAACATATTCTACTATCTAGTAGAGATTAAAAGTTAAGTGTTTTCCTTATGTCTAAATAGGACTTCATATCAGACAAATTCTGTAGCAGAAAACAATCATGAAATTAGGGTAGAAAAATATATTTGAAGTTAACCAGTACTTACTTGAGCCAAGATGTGAGACAGAGACAGAGAGAGAGAGAGAAAAAGAGAGAGAGAGAGAGAGAGAGAGAGAACAAATTCAAGTAACTCCTAAATTTAGCACTGGTTACTCCCTTCCGACCTTTAACTGATTGGACTTCTGGGGCATACAGACCAAACAGAAGTCAATGACCTGGAGTTTATGATGGTCTCATGGGATTCTTCAGATGAAAGTTGGAGTCAGAGCTATTGATGTATCCAGAAATTGAAATGTCAAGATAGTAGTGAAAAGGTAATTGAAAAGAAAAGATTTGAGCATTATGGTGGATTTTTTTTTTTACCCTTGATGTATCAATAAAGAATCATGCTGGAGTAAGAGATTTTAAGCTTATCAGAGAGCATTTGCTGAAATACCAAACAAATATTTTAGAAGTTAAATAGAAAAGTATTGGAAAAGCAGAAATTAATTTACCTTTCCATAAATTCTGAATTCCAGTTTTAATGGCATCAGTGTCATCTGTATGTATGTGTGTTTGTGCACATGCATGTGTGTATTATTTCAGTGAGAAGAAATCAAATGTTGTACATATTTTATAGCTAACACCAAAATTCTACAAAAATAATCTGGCATGACATGACAGAGGATCAAACAACCAACAATCAGAAAATAGATATTAGAAAAAGAGGTAGATGATCCAGATATTCAACTTTTCAAACAAGACCATAGCACTGGCCCCTAATAATGAATTTGCCAAGTATAAAATAACTGAGATATGTAAAATGTTGTACTAATGATGGGCGTTTGTTACAGCAGCTTCAGTGGATGCTTGGGAAGCTAGCATCCAATGCCAAAGTGCCTTGTTTAAGTATGGCTGCTCAGCTTCAAATCCAGTTTCCTGCTAATGTGCATCTTGTGAGGCTGCAGTTGATGGTGCAAGTTCTTGAATCCCTGCCACCAGCTAGGTGGGAGACCAGATTGAATTCTGGGCTCCAGACTTTAACCTGTCCAGTCCTAGCTGTTGCTGTTATTGGAGAAGTAAACCAATAAATGAAATCTCTGTATCTCTCTGTCTGCCTTTCAAGTACAATGAAAATAAATAAACTTTTTTTAAGAAGTCATTTTAAAAAGTTGCAGTAAAATCACTTATTAAAACACATTTGAAACATTTGCTCAAAATAGTCAAAAACTAGAACTTAAAGCTTCTTGATACATGCAGAAGATGCCTACTTAAAACAGTGGAATTCAATTTAAAGAAATAAATAACAATAAATTCATTTTAAGTATGGGCAGTTAAGCACTACACTTTGAAATAACCCATGAAAAACAGAATAAAATCACAAAAGAAATTAGCACCTTTAAAAAAGAATGGCCACAAAATGATGACATGACGAAAAAATGTGGGATGCAGTTAACACAGTGCCCAGAAGGAAATTAGCCTTAAATGTCTACATTAAAAAAGGAGAAACACTGAAAATCAATTATCTAGACATTCACTTTGAAAAGACTGAGAGTGAACAGAAAATTAATTTTAAAAGTCATAGATAAGAGAAAAAAAAAGAAAATAATGAAATTGCAAGCAAATGTACAACAGAAAATTTAACAAAGCTAAGAGCTATTTATTCACAAAGATGAATAAAGTTGATAATGCCTTTCAAGAAAAATAGAAAAGGAATACATTACAAATATCAGAAATGAGAAGGAGGAATCAGTGTAAGTTCTTCGGTTGTGGTGTAGAGAATAGTCACCACCCACAATGCCAGTGTCCCATTTGGGCCCCTGTTCATTTCTCAGCCACTCTATTTCCAATCCAGCTCTCTGCTAATGGCCTAGGAAAGCAGCAGAAAGATGGTGCAAGTGTTTGAGCACCTGCCAACCACACGGGAGACCTGGATGAAGCTCCTGGCTTCAGCCTGGCTAAGTCCTGGACATTATGGCTATTTGGGGAGTAAACCAGTAGATAGAAGATCTCTCTCTCTCTTCTCTCTCTAACTCTGTTTTTCAATTAGATATATAAATATTTAAAAATAATAATAGGAATAATTGTGTCATTGCCATTATTTATGCCAGTAGCATTCAACATGTGTTATGACATAGGCTAATAACTTTAAAAACACAGCCTTTACAAAACGGGTATGAATAAGAGATTAAAATATGCATAGAAATTTTTCTATTAAATAAATTAAATGTACAATTAACAATTCTTAACACATAAATCCCAATTCTTAAATAAACACAGCAACATAAATTTTACCAGAAGAAAGTTAAAGGAGCAGTATATTCTACATGTCATGAAGCCAGTGTAAGCTTTTTTTTAGATTTATTTATTTATTGTAAAGGCAGAGATACATAGAGAGATGGGGGGGAGAGAGAGAGAGAGAGACAGAGAGAGAGAGAGAGATCTTCCATCCACTCATTCACTTCCCAATCCCCAAATGGCCATAGCTGTAGGAGCTTGGCAGATTTGAAGCCAGGATCCAGGCGCTTCTTCTGGGTCTCTCACGTGGGTTCAGAGGCCCAAGTCCTTGGGCCATCTTCTACTGCTTTTTCCCAAGTGCATTAGGAGGGAGCTGGATGAGAAGTGGAGCAGCTGGGACTGGAACCAGCACCTATATGGGATGCCGGCGCTTCAGAGGAAGACTTAACCTTCTACACTACAGTGCTGGCCCCAGTCAGTGTAATCTTAATACTACTACCTGATAAGTGCTATTTCAAGAAAGGAGAGTGAATGGCATACTTCCCATACACATATTCTTAGGTAACACATTGTAAAATAAAAATTATTTTACACTCGTATCTCATATACACATCTCATATAATATATGATCAATCTCGGTAGAAACACAAAACATATTCGCCTCTTGTTCATGATAAAGACTCTGTACACTAGAAATAGAAAAGAGAAATCTGATAAAAGGTAGCTACCAAAAACATAACAAATATCAAACCTAATGCTAAAATATTGAAATCTTTCTCCTTGAGATTAAAAATGAGATATGGTTGTTAACTGTTGTTTTTTTTTTTTATTATTTTATTACACTGGAGATTTTAGCCAGTACAATAAGCTATAGGAAGAAATAAAGGTATAAATATTGGAGAGAGGGAAATAAGGCTGCCACTGTTTACAGACACACATGACCGAGTATATAAAAAATAGAAAATAGAAAAACATCTGTTGAATTATTATGAATAACAAAGTTTACATCATTATTAGTTATAAAAAATCACTAGATATTACTTTCCAGCAATACACAGGAAAATAAAACAAGGATATTACTTTACAATAGTAAGTATATTTCAATGACATAGTCACAAAATCTAATGCAGGAGCTCTTCAAGCCACTTATCCAACAAAGGATAAATATGCAGAGTATGTCCGAAACTCAGAAAACTCACTATTCATAATATCCAAGATATGAGATAAACCATAGTATTCATTATCAGATGAAAGGCTAAAGAAAATGTGGTATTTATACAAAATGGAATATTATTCAGGCATTACAAAGAATAAAATACTGTCATTTGCAGCAAGATGGATGGAAAGGAGGACATCAGAAAGACACATATTGCATGTTATCCCTCTAATATGGAAGCTAAAACAAAAAGAAAACATAAAACACCTCAATCTAAACTCAGAACAGTGATTACTACAGAATGGGAGGTATATGGGGAATTGAGGGAGTTTGGATTATGGGTATCAAATCAAAATGAAATCAAAGGAATAAGTTCCTAGTGTTATAAGGCATAGTGGGTAGATTATAACCTAATATTTTCCACAATAACCTAGTATGTATTATATGAACAAATAGAAGAAAAAAGCTGTAAGCCGCCAGTCATAAAGTAATATCATAGAACAGGAAATATTGATTGCCCTGATTTGATTCGTACACATTATTCACATGTATTAACATGTCACAAATGGTGGCAATCATTGTGGCACAGCTGGTTAAGCAGCCTGGAACACTTGCATCCTGTGTTGAAGTGTCTGTTCAAGTTCCCACTGCTCTATTTCTGATTCCTGCTACTGCACTGGGAAACAACAGGTGAGGGCAAAGGGCTTGAGTCCTGCCACTCACATGAGATGGACAGATGGCATTCCTGGCTCCTGGCTTCACCTTAGTCCAGCTCAGGCTTTTGAAGCCGTTTAAAGAGTAAGATGGAGTATCTCTTTTTCTCTTTGACTCTCTCTCTGTGTCACTCAGCCTTTCAAATAAATAAATAGGTAGATGATGGATAGATGGATAGATGGACAGATAAATAGATAGATAGTAAATGATAGATCTGAGAAAAATTGTGATTGCTGGTTTGAATACTGGCTACTTCAGTTCTAATCTTGTTTCCTGGGAAGCAGTAGATAATCACTCAGATACTTGAGTTCCTGCTACCCATGTAAGAAAGCTGGATGGAGTTCCTGGCTCCTGGCTTCAGCATGGCTCAGCCATGGCTGTAGCAGGCAGTTAGGGAGTGAACTAGTGGATAGAATGGGAGATTTCTCTCTCTCTCTCTCTCTCTCTCTCTGGCTCTATCTCTCTCCATCATTTTGTTTTTCAAGTAAACAAGTTACAACATAGCCCATAACGATTGTTAATAAAAATATTGAAAAAAGAAAACTAAAAAAAAATTGTGAGATATACTAAGAAGGTCGAAATAAATAAGGAGTTAGACCAAGTTTGTGATTGGGAAGATTAAAATACCGACAATGTTAGTTCTCCTTAAATTGATCTTTAGGTGGCTGGCATTGTGGTGCAGCAGGTTAAACCATCACCTGCAATGTCAGCAGCCCATATCAGAGAGCTGGTACCAGTCTAGGATATTCTGAGATTGGGCCATCCTCCACTGCCTTCCCGGGCCACAGCAGAGAGCTGGACTGGAAGAGGAGCAACCAGGACAGAATCCGGCGCCCCTACTGGACTAGAACCCGGGGTGCCGGCGCCGCAGGCGGAGGATTAGCCAAGTAAGCCATGGCGCCGGCCCAAATTTTGTTTTTAAGATTTATTTTATTTATTTAAAAGACAGAGTTACAGAAAGAGAGAGAAAGATTTTCCATTTTCTGATTCACTTCCCAAATGGTTGCAATGGCAAGGGCTGGGCCAGGCTGAAGCAAGGAGCCAGAAGCCTCCCACGAGGGTGCAGGGGCCCAAGGACTTGGACCATCCTCTTCTGCCTTCACAGGTGCAATAGCAGAGAGCTGGATGGGAAGTGGAGCAGCCGGAACTCGAACCAGCATCCAAACGGGATGCTGGCATTACAGGCAGAGGCTTAACCCGTTACGCCATATTGCCAGCCCCAGGAAAACAAATTTAATGGTAAAATTAAATATTTAAAAGTAGGTAACAATATAGACCATGTATTAAATGTGGAAAATACAATAGTTCTATGCTTGTTAATATTATTTATTTATAGATTGCAATTCATTGTACTTTATTTAGAATGTGATTTTACACTTAAGAAACTTAAGTTTTACACTTAAGAAATCTGAAGTATCTAAGAGATTCATAAAATAAGATCTCACTGAAGGATCAGCATTTTTATAACCGTAAATTTCCCATGTTAGTTTTCAAGATCTCAACTTTTGTGATCTGAAAACAAGATATTGAGAGTTCTTCGCAGATATGTGGGAAACATGTGAAGTGGAAGGAATGCCAAATGGTTATACAGGACTCCATTATTTTCGGTTTCACTTAGGATGAATGTAATAAATAAGAGATCTATACATTCTGTCTGCATTTAGAAAGCATTTGAAAATGATGTGGCGAGATAGCATGCTTTTTAGCAGTCAGGGAAAACAGACAGGGGTCAATGAGGACTTGAACCAGAGTCACCATCTAAGAGTCATTTTCTCTGGGGTGATCAAGCCATTTTCAAACATGTCTAAATCCACAGCTTTTTCTGTGAGAGAAAGCACTTTCTCCCCTCTCTAAAGGTAATTCCTACTCTCCTAACAGAAAAGCTATGTGTGACTTATAAGCTGTGTTAATTAGATATTATAGTGTACATTTGATGATGCTCCAATTTAATTCTAAACTATTTTGTAGGTATGCTTAAGATTCATGGGGTGAAAAATAGGATGACTCTGGTTTGCTTGTATTTTCAAAATTCTATAATAAAAATGTACTAAAATTCTTGTGTTCAGTCACTCCCTCTCTAAACGCTAGAGGGCAGACATTTCTTAATAGGTATTTGAGGGGTCAAAGGCTATGTTTAAACCAGTGCGGTAAATACTGTTGCTATGATAAAGAGCAATGCATGAAAATAATACTGTAAAAAGAAAAATCTAGCATTTGTACCTGTTAGTGTCCACTGGTTAATGACATTCTAACTTGGTCCTAAGTTAACTAACAGTCTGTGAATTGGTAAACCATCATTAGTGATTAAAAAATTTATCACATCATTTATAGATAACATATATCTCAAAAAGTCTTATCTTTAGTCATTAGAGAAATTAACCCTACTGCTGAAATTATTTTCCAAAATACTCTCAAATTCCCATCAACTTTATTTCAAACTTCCTAAGTTGCTATATTTTCTATCATATTCAGCTCACATATTCCTATTTTATAAACTTCCACTGCTCCTCTCATCCCCTGTTCAATTATAAATTCTCTCATTTTGCATTCCCCCATTGACTGTAATTTACTGCTCAGAGCTTCCACCCTTCTCCTTGTAGAAGGCTCAAGAATTATTTATTGAGCCCCACCAGTATATCTAAATTTGTCAAATCATTTTTTTCTCTCTGATAGTCTGAAATGGCTGGGCTGTTTATTTCAGCTGATGCCTGTAAAAACAGCAGCTCATAGAAACCAGTTAGAAGCAAATTCCCAAGTAACTTCCACTTGGCAGTACTCCATTACCTTTGATTATAAAAGGGCAAAATTAATGGGCAATTCATGAGGCGATGTGACAGAGAGGTGACAGGAAGTCGCTATGACTCAAATGGTAGAACCAGAGATGTTTGTTTATTTATTTTTTTTTAAACTAGGTGCTGTTTCAGCCTTTTTCTCCCTCATACATGAAGACAGCTTGCCTTTTCTGTCCAGTTGAAATGGGCTTTTCCTTCCAGACCATTTTGTCACATCTCTTGTGTTTAGAAAATTAATTTTTAATGAATGCTAATCAAGTTTCTAATTATAATATCTTTATATTTAATGTTTGTGTATCAGATGAAAGGGAAACATTTTGGGGCCAGTTACAAAGGATATGAATAATTTCCTTAGAAGCTTATCTAATTAATTTTATTACTCTGTAATATCTTTAAAATTTGAAATGCTATCATTTCACTAATTTAGATAAAAGTGAATCTACAATATTTAAATATGACACTTGAGTTGACAATTATAAGTTGTAATTTCAATCATGTATGTTCATCTAAAATACATAAGGGTAACATCTTAGAATGTCTTGGAAAGATGGAATAAGATATTTTGTTTGTTTTAGTTTGTTTTCTTATTTTCTCCCTGTTTTAACAGTGTTAGAAAATATACATAACCAATTTCTGTGGAATTCTTATACCCAGGTTAAACATTCATATACTTTGACAAAAAAATAACGTAACTTCTCTTCGAATCTGCTTCATGTTAATTTTTTTAAAATATACATCTAATCCAGAAATATTTTCATCACAGTCCAGGGACAGCATGATATATCCCATAGTTATTAGACTATTAAACAAGACTATTTCCGATTTGACTCCGTCTTTCTCTCCTGCATCACTCACAGCTTCTTCTCTGTAATTCCCTCCATTGGAGGGTGGGCATTTGGCATACAGTTAAGGTGCCACTTGTGATAGCATCCTCCCTGTCAGTTCCAACTTCCCATGAATGTGCACTCTGGAAGGCAGAAGATGATGGCTCAAGATTTGTGTCTCTTTCTTCCATGCTGGGAGAACCAGATGGAGTTCTGGGCTCAGCTTCACCTTGGTCCATCTCAGCTTTTTCAGGCATTTGGGGAGTAAAACTGAGAATGGGAGACTTTCTCTCTCTCTCTCTCTCTCTCTCTCTCTCTCTCTCTCTCTCTTTCTCTTTTCACCCCCTCCAGCTCTCACTCTCACTCCCTCCATCCTTCCCTTCCTTTTATTCTTTCATTTCAAAGAAATTAAAAAAAAGAAGAAATTCCCACCATTGGAACTACAGATTTCTTGATGATGGACTGCTTCTCTGTCCTGACTTCTTGGTCTTGTCACTTGCTGCTGATGCTAACTGGAAGGATTTTTTTACCTTTCTTTACCTAGAGACCTTTTACTCATTATGTAAGGAAAATTTAAAAATCACTCCCTCTTTTATTATTTTATTTATTTAAAAGGCAGCGAGACAGAAAGAGAACTTCCATCTGCTAGTTCACTCCACAAATTATGTATTGAAAATTAAATAAAAGAATGATGAAAGAAAACAAAGCACATGAGTGACAAAATAGACAAAAGAATTGTATTAAAATTCTCAAGAGAGTTATAGATTACTTAAAGCCTAGAGCTTACATCTTATGATATTTTGAAGAATGAACTCAAAAAATATATAAATTCAATTAATTTCACATATCTCTGTTTTCTAAGATAAGCACATGTTTGTGATAGCATCGTTGTAGTTTATCACAAATGTCTTAGATTGTGGTAAGATGGAATTTAGATGGAATGGTTGTGCCCCCAAAATTATGCCAATGTCCTAGACGCGGAAATCAGGTAGCATATTTGGGAAAAAGGCCTTTGCATATGTAATTAACAATCTTCATTTCAGATCATTCCAGAATAACTAGGTAGGCTCTAAATCTAACAATAAGTGTCCTGATAAGTGATAAAAGAGAAGACACAGCAAAAAAAGGAGGAAGCCATGTGACGATGGAGACGGGGCGTAGAGTCAGGCAAATGCAAGTCAAGGAACACCTGGAGGTACCAGAACCTGGAAGGGGAAGGAGGAGATTGTTCCATAGAGGCTTGTGGGGAAATGTGGCCCATCTTGGACTTCTGGTCTCCTAGTATCCAGGAAAGGCTTTCTTAATTTTTAGCCACAAGTTCAGCGTAATGTATAGTGGCAACCACAGGAAGATAAGAAAAGGCATAAGAGTCGTGTTCCCTACTAAAACAGGTTTCAAAATTCATTGAGGAGACACACACAACCCACTCTTCCTGGATAGAAATCTATACAGCTTACCACCTCTTATGCAGTTCGGTAGAAATCAGAGCTAGAGAGAGACTGACAAGAGAGGGAGTGTTTAACATTGACTATATTGTTTAAAAAGTTTTCTAGAGCAGCTGAGTTTATAACTGACCTTAAAAGAAAAATGTTCTTAGGGAACCTGAAGAACCTGCCACAACAAAGTAGACACAGGCATGAGCAAGCCTGGACAGACCTGGAGAAAAAATATATATTCTGCAAAATGGCCCTACATGTGTAATAGGAGATGAACACTGCAGGCAGACAACAAGACTGTCACTGTAATTAGACTCAAGTTATTTGCAGCATTCTTGGAAGCTGAAGAAAAACGGAAGAAATTCCTTTATCATTTGTTTTATAGGGAGAAAATTTGATTATAACCTGTTTTCTAAATTTTTGTCTATCTATGATAAAGTAATCATATTTTTCTTTTATTTTTGAAAGACACACATTCGCTTCCCCATTGACAGATTTTTCTTTGGACACTTTGAATATATCATCTCACTGCCTTCTGGACTCCATCATTCCTGTTGAGAAGTCAACTGCCAGTTTAATTGGGGTTCCCTTGTAAGGAGTTTTTGTTTTTGTTTCCATCTTGCTGTTTTCAAAGTCTTCTTCTTTTTGGCTTTCAACAGTTTTAATACACATATGATGTGTCTGTGAATCTCTTCATGTGTATTCTTCTTGTAGGTTGTTGGATGTTTCAGGATATGTAGGTTAATGTTTACAAATAAATTTATGATGTTTTAAGTCATTATTTATTGGAATACTTTTCTTCCCCTTTTTTCTCTCCTCTACCTCTGTGATTCTTATTGTTCACAGTACAGTTAATGGTGTCTAATATTTCTCCGAGATCTTGTTCATTTTTCTTCATTTATTTTTTGTAATCTGTTTTTTGAGGCTGCATAATACCTATTCATTTGTCTGCAAGTTCACAAATTTTTTGTTCCGCCAGTTCAAATCCAGTGATCTTTTTCCATTTCAGTTATGGTCATTTTCAACTACAGAATTTCTATTTGCCTTCTATGTAATTTGTCTTGTGATATTTTCTACTTCAGTGGCATTGTTATCATATTTTGTATGTTTAATTGTGCCTTCCTGTAAATCTTTGAAGATATTTATAGTGGCCACTTTGAATTCTTTCTCTGAAATCTGCCAGATGTTCATTCTCACATATGATTTCTTTTGCTTCCTTTTTGGCATATTAGTCAGCATTTCCTATAATTTTTACACTGGCTTGTCTTAATTCTTTTAATGTTTTGCTATAAATTTGACATTTTTAAAAAAAGATTTAAAAATCTCTAGTCCAAGAGCCTAGATATTCTTCCAGGTCTCCTATGTGGATGTAGGGGCCTAAACACTAGGGCCATCCTCCTCTGCTTTCCCAGGTCCATTAGCAGGGAGCTAGATTGCAAGTAGAGAAGCCGGGACTTGAACCGGTGCCCAAATGGGATGCCGGTGCTGCAGGCTATCACTTTACCCTCTCTACCACAATGCCAAATTTGACATTTTTGATAATATGTTACAGTTTCACATATTGATCCTACCCACCCATCCCAAGGGTTCGTATCATTATTGTTTATTTTTTGATTGATTTCCTGAATTATTTTAGTAAAATGTATTTCTCCTAGTATTGTGAAACCTCTGATCCTTCTCAGTAGGTGCTATCTTGAGTATTTCCATTAACTCCTGGGAACCGTGATGTTAGCAGGGGCTTCTTTTACCATCTCTTTCTGTGATCTCATGAAGCTGTTACTCTCTGGACATAATTTGTTCCAAAAATGATCCATTTTAAATTTAGTTTCCTTGAATGTAAGTGTTTGAGATTTCTTATTACTCCTGTAGGGTTCCTCCCAGATGCTCATTCCCCTGTTCTCTTCCGCAAGGTGCCAACAAACCATTTAGTCTATATTTATCTCTCGTGGATTTTCTGAATCTAATGCTTCTTCCCTATTTGCTTTGCATAGCCACTTTTCCTGGTTGGAGATCACCCTTAGGCTTGAACTTCACATCCTTTTGTCAACAAAGTTAGTTTCCGTAAGAGAGATTTGCAACTGCCTGCTTTGTGGCATGCTTTCCCTCTCATTCCCAGAGCAAAACATCTGGAACTTGTTTTCGAGTGATAACCCTGCGTTAGGAGCTGATTTTGGGGAGAGGAGGCGAGGTAGCCTTGGTTCTCTGGCTCCCCTCCTCCAGCACTACATGGCTCCCTTTTGAGTTATGTCAAGGATTATCAGGATGCTCGTGTTCCCAATGACACCTTGCCCAAAGCACAGTCTCTCCCATGAGGATGTACTTGGTGGAAAGTGGCAGACCTCACTTATCTTTTGCAGTTGCACAGAATTTAGCTTCACTAACTGGTAAATGGGTGGGATGAGAAGTGCTAAAATCTGGTCCTCTCCTAGTTAGAGAATTGCAGCCTGTGGGTTGGGGCCGGGGTGTGGGGAGCAACTCGGACTAGACTAAGTTACTGGAATCAAGACTTATTCTATGCATCTGCTCTCCCACAATATGGCGCTGGGAGAGGAGTAAACAGCTTTTGCACAGCTGCCTCTCACCAATTTGACAAGCTGCAGGAGCTGCTCCTGATTGGAGGAGAGCAGCGTACTTGGCATGTGGGTAGCAGAGTTGGGATTGGTGGAAGAGGACTATAAAGGAGGAGAGAGACACCATGCACCAGGAACATCTAAGGGGAACACCTGAGGAATATCTGAGCAGCCCCCGAGAGAGCCGGCCGGCGGTGTGCCGCTCCCCCGCGGAAGTGGGGAAAGTGGCAGGGGGAACCGCCCTTCCACGGAGGTGGAAGGGACGGTAGCCAACCCGGGAAGAACCAGCAGCAAACTCGGGGAGGGCCGAGCAGACGAAAGAACAGCGCAGGGTCCTGTGTCGTTCCTCCGCAAAGAGGGGGAGCGACATAGGGGGAGGACTTTTTCCTGCTTGTACTATTCTGGTGGATTCTCATAGTGAAAAGGAAAGGGTCTGTAAGGTCAGACGTTTGAGGCCATCATCTTGAATTTTGAGAATAGAGGTTATGTTCCATTGCTGAAGTGGTGGAAATTTCCGGGGATAGCATTTAGCCCTCTATAGTTAACCAAATTACAGTCTTGGATAGTAGCCATTGTAGTTACTGATATTCAAATCTTGTAGCATAGCCAATAGGGTGAATCAACTGTAAATTTCTAGCAGAGCTATGACTAGCTGGTGTGTGCTTTGGAAGTACTTTCTTATTTAGTGGGAAAAATGAAGAAGGTGTTAGAGGTCTGAACTTAATTGATTATTGAAAAAAAAAAGTTTGAGATATCAAATGCAAATCTGTTTGTTCACTTTCAAAAGCTAAATGTTTACCCCCTCATGGCTTGCATCTAAATTCACAGTGTCACAGAAACATAAATAAATGATTGGCTATCTCCAATGTATTTGGTACAATTGACCACGAATTAATACATTTATTGTGTGGTACAGTTGGAGTCAAACTGAATTGCATTCATTACAAGTAAAAAAATCTTAACAGGACCCATGTTAGCAATGTACTAATAGACAGGATCTTTGTGTGTATGTGTATATGTATACATTTTAAAAATTTAAGGATTAAGGACTATATATTGAATTCACTACTATTGGAATTGACCTGGCTAGATTAGAAGATTGTCTATTTACATAGATGAAAATATTTATAAATATCACAATATGAAAATAACTTGGACTTTGCTGATACAAAAATAGTCCAAAGTCAATTTGTAACAAAAACTAAAAATCATAAAATATCTGACTCCCATCTTTAATATTATCCCAGTTTTAGTTATAAGGATGTCTTCTCAACAAGTGACTTAATTCTTGCTTTTTGCTGGGTTTTCAAAGTTCACCCCAAATAGTCAGTCAGAAAAGTAATAGCTGAAAATGGGCTGTATATTGCCCAAGATAAACAAAGAGCTACATCTTCGTTACATATAATTTTTTAAAAAAATGAATTTTGTAAAAATAAATGAAGCTTGCTTCATCAGGAAACCCTTTTTTAATTTATTCAGTTATGATCTTTATCAAGGCTCCAGCAAATGGTGTTTGGAATTATAATTTATGTTTGATTTTTTTAAGCAGTCAAGAACTAGCTATTTTTCCTTATTGAGTGGTCAAACTCCATAATTACCATGTTGAAAACATCCTAATTAAGGGAAATGGAAACAGACACACAAGAGAAAGTTGAGTTGCACGTTAAAATGAAATGCCCTCAATGCTGATGTTATTTTTTCCTTCCCATAGGGAACCACAGTCAGATATCACGAGTACCTGTTGCTATTAAAGTGCTGGATGTCAATGACAACGCCCCTGAATTCGCATCCGAATATGAGGCATTTTTATGTGAAAATGGAAAACCCGGCCAAGTAAATATCTCCATGTTGTTAATGCTGAATTTGTTTGTATACAGCTGTCTCATATTTGATTAACCTGCAATATAGTGTGCATTCACATTGTTTATGATCTCTGCCAAGTCTTAGACTAGAAACACATCCAAATGGGAACAGAGCAGGAATATATTTTATTTCTGAGATGTTAATTCTCTTTCTACTTAGGACCAAATTGGCTTCTAAAGTGGAACAACCTGCTGTGCCATTAACCCAGAGCCAAATCACTGTCTTAAAATATCTTGGGATATGATAGCTGGAAATATCTTAGAGTGATGGGATCTTGATTTTACCTTGAAATGACAAAAAGCAAGGGGAAAGCTCTTGGACAGCAGGTGTTTGTTTCATATCAAACATAAGAATAACATAATAGTTTAATTAAGAATACCACTGATTTATAGGAAATTGTAGGAAGTGACTATTGAAATATAGAGGTAGATATATTTAGTTAAACATAGAGGAATAATATGCTTAGTTATGCAAGTAAGCAGCTAGTAATTGTGTGTTATTATTAGGATTTTTTTTTGCCACCTCATAAAGCATAGATAGTGATAATATAGGGAGAAAAAAGGAAAAGAACGAAAAAGTAAAAGGACAGACAGGAGGAAGGGAAGAAAGAAAGGGGGTGGAGGGAGGAAATTATGAAAGATGGGAGACAGGGAGGGAGGTTTGTTAAACAAGAAAAACAACAAAAACAAAAACTTGCTATATTCTGAATGTCAAAATGGAAATAGC